>NW_024743709.1:13423888-13436069 GCF_018991925.1 Homarus americanus
AACTTTCCAGCGTCCCAGCACTTACTACAAAGTTGCTAAGCTTGTTCCTCTCGTCCACCACCCTAATTGTGAACCAGTTCTTTCCTATCTCCCTCCTAAACCTAAACTCATCCAACTTAAATCCGTTGCTACGAGTCCTTTCCTGCTCGGATATTATAAAAACTTTATCTATATCGCCTTTATTGATTCCTTTCACCCACTTAAATACTTCTATCAGACCCTTTGAGAAAAAGACCAGGCCATTAAAATATTGTTATGATATACACAGCATGTGTGTGTCTGTGGTGCAAGCATCATTATAGGGAAAGATTAAACAAGTGAAAAAGAAAAAGAAATGGTGGTGGGATAATTAAAAGCAAAAACAAATGAATATGTATGAGGCAGTAGAAATAAAAGAAAGATATTCAGAATATGTAGAATAACTATAGAATGATAAGGATAGAGCAAAGGCAAGAAACAAAAGGGAAATAAAGATCGAAATGCCAGTTCTGGAAAAAGACGTTCAGGAAACTGTGAGCAAAATTAAAAGGCAAGAATAGGACGAAATGTTTGACTAAAATATGTAATTCTATATACTTCAAAGGTGATCTTCCCAGGAGCCTTCGAGTGCACACAGTTTACAACAATAAGCATAATAAGACATGACTGGAAAGTTTGTCCTGAATTTCGTGCTTACCTCATGCTCCCATTCTTGTGAGAAGAAATTCAGGACAGGGAGAAATTAATTATTTAAAAATTAAAGGGAACATTACCGACTTACTCCTCCGGTAACAATATTCGCCTTAGCTATATAACGAGATTATATAAATGAAAGATAACCTAATCTGTGTAGAGAAGTTGGACACCTGCTGTCTCGAGGGATTTGATCTCACTCGATTGTATATGTTAGGCATGTCAATAATTACTCCTTAACCTGTACTCACCACTGAAGATGTGAATTGCACTAAAGCGCTTGAAAACTTCGTGTTTTCTTGTGTGGAGCTGGTGGTCGCTGGTCGGCGGAGCCGGTTGTGGTTGATAGCAAATTGTGACTTTGGCTTACAATGTAATGTAAGTTTGTAATATTTATGTACATTTTTATGTGGTAGGATAAGGGTGACAGTTATGGTATTTTTTTTCTTTAAGGAGGGAGATTTTACAAAGCTTGATATAGAATATGCTTGAGGACCCGACTGGTACCTGATCATCGACCCGTGTTTGGCTGCTGCACTACCACTGCTCCACCCCGGTTACTCGAACTTCCGACTCGATGTTCCGGACTTCGAGTCATGTATCTTGTGACACAACTAACCACGGCCAGGTCTATTGATGCAACTAACCAAGGACAGGTCCAGTGACGCAACTAACCACGAATACGTTCAGTGACTCATCTAACCACGGCCAGGTCCAGTGATGCAATTAACCACGGCCAGGTCCAGTGACGGGACTAACCATAGCCTGGTTCAGTGACGGAACTAACCACGGCCAGCTTCAGTGATGCAACTCACCACGGCCAGGTCCAGTGACGCTACTAACCTTGGCCAAGTCCAGTGACACAAGTAACCACGGCCAGATCCTGTGCCACAATTAACCACGGCCAGATCCTGTGGTACAACTAAACATGGCCTAATTCTGTACCACAACCAACCACAAACGTCTGGTGTCCCAAACCCGAGTTAAACCAGGTCATCTGTTTCTGGTTTAACTCGGGTTGGGGACACAGTTTCTTAAGTTCAAATCACCACCGACACACACACACACACACACACACACACACACACACACACACACACTCTCTCTCTCTCCCTATAGCATAGGATCTTTTTTCCTCCGCATATTTTTTGTTCACTCAATGACAGGTTTCTCTACTCTCTCCTCATCCCCCACCTCCCTTGGCTGTGCGGGTGGCCGACACATCCTGCCGTCCAGCAGGCAAAGCGCTGAGTAATTTATCACAACAAGAAAATCCAGTTTGCCCTCCACTACCTGGAGCAATTACAGGTACGGCAGAAAACATAATGGAAAAGGTGTGCACGAATTTAGTCCTGGTAAAGTAGAACTGTTCGCCATCCAGCATCACTGTTTAATGGCCGGGGCTCACACTGTCAAAATTACATGAGTTCTTTTCATCCCACGAGACCACAAATTAGTTACTGTTGTGTCTGAGTGTGTAATTTTAGCGCGTTTTTTCCCCATAATTTTTTTACCAAGACTCTAAAGTGAGGTAATTAGAATGGGTCTTTATGTCTCTACAGTTAAGATTGGAAAATTTAACTTACAAATCAGTTAAGAGAGAAATTTAACTAAGGAGTCATGGACCGACTCATTTCATCTCACTCTTTACCTACCTGAGTTAGCAAGTTCTACCAGTCCTAACACAATGCATTTCATATGTCCATACCTGTTGAGCTCTCTTTCCTCCGTGTATAAGTAATTAGGTGGTTGATACAACAGTTTGTTTACTTTTTGGATAAAACAGGAAGTCGTGCCAACATGTGTTTTCGGTTTTCCTACTTGTGTACAGCTGCTTTCTGGTACTTAATAACTGAAACATCGTATTAGTGTACTCTATTCATTGCAACGATTTATTACATGGGCTCTACTTATTGTACTATGTATTCGTTTACCTAGCGCAGCAATATATTCACTAACTCTACTTTTTGCATCAATATATTCGTAAACTCTACGTCATTGGAAAAAAATATTCGTGGAATCTAGTTCTTGAATCAGTTTTATTCGAGGATACTAAACAAAAAAATGCATTTGATGCACCACTTCGTGCACCGTAAAATAGCTATGTAAACTATATCAACATATACATCATTGTTACTCATGCTTACAGCTGCCATCCAGTGTAAGATATCATGTGCTTTATGCATGTGTTTACCTCCTGGTTTGTGGTACACCGTCATGCTACAAAAGGCTACGGTGCACTGAGTGGTTGTTATTCTAATGTATTAAAAAATATTTCACTGAACTATCTTGAGAGGTTCGATAGTTGGGAGCAGACAAAATTGAGTAGTGACCAGACAGACAAACACTCGGACCAAATACCTAACTTAGATTAATATTTGCGTTGTTTGATATTGTGAGGCGGCGACTCGTGTATTATTTTCCGTGTTTTGTTTTATATGTGTTCAGGGATATTTTCTTCATATGTACTGTGTCATGGCCGCCTGATCATGAAGCTCTGATAATGTTCGCCCTAATCTCTCCCTCCAGCAGTTTTCCTCCTGCCCCTCTATAGTGGAAAACGTCGAACATAATGAAATTTGTCTACATGTGTGTCAGTCAGTCAGTCAGCCAATATACAGTAGAGAGAAAAAACATTAGTGCACAAAATAAAGATCGTTTCGCAATATTCTGTGAAGTTTACTTTAAATCTCTGTTGTGTTCTATTGATAAAAGGATTGAAAGGAAAAAAAAAACAGATGACAGGTCGAGGTTACAGTCAAAGCAATGATGGCCTATTCCAGTATGTATACTGCTTTTGTTATCAACGGCCCTGGACAGGAAGAAGCGACGCCAAGGTAATCAAGCCACGAGTGACAGGAGGTTTGAGTCCACACACACAAGGTAACTGACATTACGATAATCATTATTTATTTCGTTATCCATCACACTCTACTTTTCTAAATATGTTAATTCTCTTCATACAAATTCAAAGACAAGTACAGTTAGGATATTTGCGCCCAGTTTTAAGACAAAGCAGCGAGCAGCTCATTCGTATTTGTGACTAATTTTGGTTACAATAACGAGAACCTCTATGATTCAGCCCTCGGTGACGTACTGTACAAGGAATCCTCCGTCAATTTAGACAAGTTAGAGCGGGCGCCAACCTAGCAGCCAAGTCAAATATCGACACACAACCAACTCAGGCCACCTCTCACTACAGTAAACAAATGTACCATACACTTTAAAAATAGTTTTTCATTTACGACTTTGGCGAGCAATTTTGTCTCAACTTGGCACATTGTGAGGCTGGCGACAACTCCCAGTCCGAGTTGACCAAACTTTTACATTGGAGTATACTGTAAAATCTGGCCTTTTCGGCTGCTTACCTGCTAGCAACCACGTTGATTACCTGTGGCCCTGGCTCAACGCCCAAAGATTTGGTTGAGTGCCTGCCTCCAAGGCTGAGTGCCTGCCTTCCAGGCTGAGTGCCTGCCGCTCAGGATGAGTGTCTATCTCCAAGACTGAGTGCTTGCCCTCCCATAATGAATGCCTGCCTCCCAAACAGAGTGCCTGCCTCCCAGACAGAGTGCCTGCCTCCCAGACTGAGTACCTGCCTCCCAGACTGAGTGCTTGCCCTCCCATAGTGAGTGACTGCCTCCCATAGTGAGTGCCTGCCCTCCCATAGTGAGTGCCTGTCTCCCAGGCGGAGCGCCTGCCTTCTAGACTGAGTGCCTGCCTCCCAGGCTGAGTGCATGCCTCCCAGGCTGAGTACCTGAGATCGCGGCAGATTTCCAAAGACCATTGTTGAGTACCTAAGACCATGTCAGAGTAAATAAGTCCATTACAAAGTAGCTAAGACCACGGATGACTGCTCGCGGTTCTTGCTGATTTCCCAAGGTTGAGCTGAAATTCGAAGACCCTACTACATCAACGAGTCTCAGGGTAGAGAAGTTGTTGTAAATGGCTGTGTTGTTCTCCTGAAGTACATAAAAACACCAGCTGTTATGTATAGTCAGCCAAAGATCCAGCGACCCCACCCCTCGGTCTCGTACTGGCAATTTTCCCTGGCAATACTTGGTAAAGTAAGGCTGTATGCAATGATGATTGTTATTGGTGGATCGATTTTCGGCTGTACCACTGTCAGGAAAAATATTAAACACTCCAAATGTAGAATTTTTTTAATAAAAAACTATTCATCATTATTTTAGGTCATGAGAAGTCTCCTTATGTTCGTGTATTTGCTTAATTATAAAAAAAAACGCTCTGAGAATCTTGTGGCACCCTTCGTTGTAGTTGAGTTGTCATTTCATTAATATACTGTCTGCCTTTCTTAAGCAAATATACGAACATATGGAAAC
This sequence comes from Homarus americanus, assembly GCF_018991925.1. Lineage (NCBI taxonomy): Eukaryota > Metazoa > Arthropoda > Malacostraca > Decapoda > Nephropidae > Homarus > Homarus americanus. The sequence continues at coordinate 13,428,901 of NW_024743709.1, forward strand.
TTCTCATGATCTTAAATAGCAATGAGTAGTTTATTATTGAAAATTGTTGGTTTTGGATTTATTTATATTTATCCTGACAGCGATACAGTCAAAAATAGATCCATCAATCACAATCATCATCGCATACAGCCTTACTTTACCAAGTATTGACCAGGTAAAATTGTCATTACGAAACCCAGGTTGGGGTCGCTGGATCCTTGGCTGACTGTACATACATACATACATACAGTTATCGTGCATGTAGTCCTTTGGTAGCTTATTGGTTAACATATATCAGGCTATCGCCTTATCCGTTTTACGGAGAGTCGTGTCGGGATATACAAATTACTATCAACTTGGAACATTAATTTACTGTATCCATATGTAGGTATTCCAGTTAAATTTGCATCACTTTAAGCGTGTGTTTGGTAAAACCTTGGCTGTAACACTCCAATTTAAATTGGATTTGTTAATTTTTTTAATGGTTGGGTGGTTGGGATAAAATATACACTTACTATCAGTTTATCTTGGTATCGACTCGCTGTAATGGAGACGACAAAAACACCTTTAAAATTCTTTTGTCAAACCAAGCTTGCCGACGAAAGATTGAGTTCTGTGCAATGCCAAATTGGTAATACTATGATTGGACAGACATGGGCAGATTTTTGTGTTGATCAAGCTGGTAGGTAAACATAATGTGCTTACCTGTTTTATACCTGTATTGTCCAGGTACAGTATAGTCGCTCATAAAGGTTCATCCATCTCTACAGCCAGACCCTACTTCGCTCTGCTGCTTTGGTCTGGTGACAATGTAAAACATAATGCCTGAGTAAATGGTGTGAACCCCCTTGTCTTAATGAAGCCCAGTCTCGAATGATATTTCATTTCCTGCACACATAATATGTGGTGGGTCAGATAGAACACGTCAAACTGTTATCAATATTTATGCCATATAAGTGAGCACCATCACAAACTATACTGAAAATTATCAAAGGTTTCAAATAAAAGTACTATCTATATGCAGGAAAATACCCTTGGTTGGTATCGGCCATGTTTCCTAGCAGTAGAATTCAGGGTAAGAAGGGCGTTACTTGCAGTTAGCCAGCCAGTGTGATGATCATAATACGATAATCCGGAAAATGTGAGCCACGGTGTTTTTAGAACTATTACAACCAATAACAGCTTTGCACATGCGACACTCACCTTCTTAATAAAGAAATGAAATGATTGAAAATTAATGTTAGGACATCATATGACTGTCACCAGCTGCAAAAATTATGAACAGACATGTAGAAAATGATATGTGGATTGATTATATGTCATGTTGACTCCTCTTTATGTGACGAACAACCTGATAGAAACCTGTCAATTACACAGATCATAACCAAATGTGTAATAAAAGTTTGGCTACAATGGTATCATACGTAATAAAAATTACCTCATACACTAGTTGTTGAGAGGCCGTCATAGGGCAGATACCGCTCTTATTGGGGGTCGTTGGTGCGCCCACTTCTGAGAATATAGCACATATGATATTGTCCAATTTATGGGCGCCACTTTATTGATGGTTGTTTTATTTTACTTCTTTATATATAACTTTCGCCACTTATCAGCATATTAGCCGTTTGGGCGCTCTGTCCAGTGTCAGTACAGGAAGAAACCAGGGACCGATAAACCTGCGGTGTTTGGTAAAGTCACACTGGATAACACCCTTCACACGTGTGTCCGGGCCGAGGCTCGAACCCTTGATATATTGGAGAGGGCTATGGCGAACAGGGGGGTTTAATACAGAAATAACTAACTAACAAGCTCAAGAAATACCCGATAGTGGGGAGGGCTATATATGAATAACACTATAACGGGTTTAAATGGTTTGGAAGGGGGGATCCGGACCCCTAAAACCCCATTTCCTCCTTCCCCCTGGCTACACACCTGTGTTATTAAACATATATATATGATATTTTACTAAAGGGGTAAGGAGGAATGCACCCCTAAGAAAATATAAAAATTTGTAAAGAAATTTAGTGTATTTTAGCTTTAAACTTATCCTTCGCAAGAAAATGAGGAGCTGGTTTAAAGTACGAATAAACATTCACTGTCATAAAGAACACTTTTTTCGGAGTCTAAAGGGAGGTGGGCTTTGTATTTCCTGATGAGTAAGCAAATGCAACTCCTGATTACCGACAATTATTGACCAATATTTTTAGATTGTAATGTTTTCCAGTTGTGATTAGAGGACTATGGCTCTCTTGCCTCGTTGGATAAGCCACTGTATGTTTATTAACATTTTATTATTTTTAATATCTTGTTCATATATGTGCCAATAAGAACGATATGTACCTATGAAAATAACATATATATGTGAACAATTTAACTGTCGTACCTACTTTTTCTAATATGTAACGCCTATACACAAAGAAGAACGTGTGCACAGGCCGCCAGGACATGCTAACAGGCAGGAGATCATTGTTGAACGTGGCATGATCTTCTGGATGAGGGACTCAGGAATGTACCAGACAGACATTACTCAGGAGAAAGACTTAGATGGGATTACTGTATGGAAGTGGGATGAGTGAGGCACTGTAGAAAAGCGACCGAGAAGCGGTCGACCCCATGTCACGACGGACCAACATGACCAGCGTATCGTATACACCATTGGGGAAAGGCCTAACACCACAGCGGTTGAGATAACACAACTCAACCTACCGTGTAATCCAGAAACGGCGAGGTGGCAGTTAAATGAACGTGGAATCAGATGTCATACTCCTGCCAGAAAGGAGACGTTAACACAGGAAAATAAAGTTGTTAGACCTCAATTTGCACAACAATATAGGAATATTGGAACACCATTTTCTTCACAGACGAAAAATAATTTTCGACGACAGCGAAAAGAAGTGGTCGAACCAGTTTATCTTTCCATGGATGGATGTAGTCGATAAGGTTAGGGGTTTTGACCATGACTGATGTGCACTTAAATGCAATAAAGTATATAAATATATTAGAAAAACATTTTGCGTTCCATCCGTGCCAATGCCATTCCAGTCCCAAACCCTATTTGGTTCGTGCACGATCGCTCGCCTATTCACATGAGCAGTGTGGTCAGGGAATGGCAAAAACAACATGGGGAAGTAGAGGTAACTGGCTGGCCAAGCAAAGGGTGCGATATGAACCTAATAGAGAAAGTTTGGGGCATGATGGTTCGGATCTTGGGATGTAAGAGTAAAGATGTTACTTCATGATTATACAACTCCTTTGATAAGATCTGAGATATGTAACATATCCGATATGTTGAGATGGATGGCAATGGAACTGTGTGGTGGCATTATGGAAATAAAGTCATTATTTTTATTGTCGCTTTTTTTGGCAATGAATAACTGACTTGGTGAATTATATATATCTAATTATGTATTTACATATTTATTAATGTTTACTGTATTAATATTACTGCTCATTTTCATGTAATTGATTATTTAAATAATTGTTAAGTATGTATTATTTGAGTAAACATTACATAATTTATTGATTATTTCTTGTTACGTGGTGCTTTATTAATCACTAACCGATTTGACTCACATTTATGCAATGGAAGATAACATGTCCTTCCTATAATAATTTCGTGGAAAAACCGTCATGGATTGTGTAAGTTCCAAAATCTGTGTGTGTTTTCACCACCACTGTATGGTCTCCCTGAGTCTGTACTAGGTGGTGTCGCCTTCACCAAACACATCCACTTCATTTCTGTGTGTGTGTGTTTTCTTTACAACCAGAACCATGCAGAGCAACCTTGCCACTAACGTGTTTTTTATTAAACATTTCATTGTTAATTACAGGATATTAGTGCCATGTTTATTTTGTTTTGTTTTCACTACAATATACTGTATACGCTATTTTGTCCTTAAACTACTATTAGTCCTCGTGTCAATTAATCAGTAACTGCGTGTAGCTATGTCCAGTACCTAGTGACAGTTAAGTGGCGTGTAGCCATGCTAGTTGAACGACCTGATGCGTAGCCATGCCAGTTCAATGACCTGTCGTATAGCCATGCCAGTTGAATGACCTGGCGCAAAGCCATGGCAGTTGAATGACCTGACGCGTAGCCATGCCAGTTGAGTGACCTTGCTCACTTATGTCTGTATTTCCTTTACTCCATGCCACAAGGACACTAAAGCAGTTCTAGACTATGTTATATTTCACAAGCCTGTTCATCGAGCTGATGGCGCCGTGAACCTCCATTGGGAACTGCCGTGCCGCTTATGTGGATGTCAGTAGCATTTTACCGAATCCAGTTGGTATGAAACACGAGGTACCATATATACAGTACTTCATTTTAGTTCATATAATATATATATATATATATATATATATATATATATATATATATATATATATATATATATATATATACCTGGATCATGTGCAACTACAGTGATTTACTTGCATATATATATATAATATATATATATATATATATATATATATATATATATATATATATATATATATATATATATATATATCATGTAAATCACAATGAAAACGTGGATAAGATAAATCTTGATAAAATCACACGGGAAAATGGAAACAACAGAGTATTTAGCTTTCGTCTTTATTCAAGACATCTTCAGAGGCAACTAGATTACATGGACAGAGAGGGCAAATATACAATATATATATATATATATATATATATATATATATATATATTTCATGTAAATCCACAATGAAAACGTGGATAAGATAAATCTTGATAAAATCACACGGGAAAATGGAAACAACGGAGTACTCTGCTTAGCTGTCTTTATTCAAGACATCTTCAGAGGCAACTAGATTACATGGAGAGAGAGGCTTAAATATACAGGGTGACCTAAAACATGAGGTCAGGTCATAATGATGACATCCACTAATCCCCACACCACACACAACCGTAGAGGAGCTTAAGAGAAGGGTGGTGACGACAGACAGGTCAGTCAGAAAAGGACCCACAAATAACTGTCATACGTCAAGATCAAAGGTTTTCAAAGGTTTTAACCTGGCCACTGACAAATAAATTTATGTAACATATTATCAGTTTTGAACTGACCATCACTAAGGTTTATTGATTTTAATTCCTTAATCAAAACTAGCTTCAACCAGAAGTCTTTCAGACACAAGATGATTTGAATACTTCTAAGCTTTTTCCCAAATAAATGGGTGATTATTATTCCTAACATGAACGAACAAGGCACTGCTTTCAGATGCAGTTCTGATATTATACTCTATGTTGTTTGATTCTGAGCTGCAGTGTTTTTCCTGTCTGACCTACATAATTACAATTACATTGGCTACATGGAAACAATAAACACTTCCATTTACATTCAAACTTGGGCTATTCCTTATTAACATATTGGTAATGGTTGAGTCATACTTGAAAACAACATTAATATTTGAAGCTTGAGGACCGAACTAAAGGGACAAATTCATCACGATAGGGCAGAGTCAAAATATTCTATAGGAACTTGTCTGGTTACAGAGGAATGAAAGGATTTTTAGCCCTTTAAAGCAACGATCAACAAACACACAGAAGGGTACCCAAGTTTTCAGTAATAGAACGAATGTGTTTAAATTGTCGTCAATAAATTCAGAGTCACAAATACGCAGACATCGTAGGAACATAGCAGAAAAACTGACATTTTGGTAGACTCAAGGTGATTGGATAAAAAGTGAATGAAACTGTCTACCTGTGTGGGCTTTATATACCTTTAAATTTATAGTTTTTGCCATTTCTCATGATAAGCATATCAAGAAATGGAAGGATTCACTTATTTCTTCAATTTTGAATGTGATACTAGGGACAATATTATTGCTTGTCTAAAAATTCCAAAGGGTCACTGTTTTTAGGCCAAAGACAAAGAACATCATCTACATATCTATACCAAGGAGAAATACAGTCCACTACATTGGGGAGTAATTCAGACTCAAAGAACCCATATAAATACAGGCTAGAGGAGCAGAAAGACAATTACCCATGCTCATGCCAAATACTTCTGCTTGTAGAACTCCCATTTGCACTAAACACATTGTCAGTTACGCATAACTCTATCAATTTCAGGAAAGTATCATGTTCAATAGTTAAATCTAGCAGTTGTAATTTATCTTTAAGAAATGAAAGTAAGTCTTTCACAGGTACTCTAGTGAACAGTGAATTTACATCAAAACTTATTAATTCGCAAGTTCGTTGTGTGTTTCTTGAGTTTATCAATTAAATCACTGCTATTGCGTATATGTGAATTAGATATTTGGCCTGTAAGAGGATATCATCTTTACCAGCCACTTGGATAATTTGTGTAACAGAACCCACAGAACTCACGATGGGAACGAATGGATTATTGCTTTGTGTTTGATCAATCCACATATATGGTAAAGTGATTGATTTGGAGAGAGCTGTTTAGTGAGATCGGGTTCTTTTTTTCAATAACATCTTTATTTTGGAATTAGATAACTTTAAATATCTTTCCAGGGATTTCTTCGTAAGCTCACAATACGTGCTTTCATCACTAAGTAATGAATTCATCTTATCATTGTAGTCACTTTTATCCAAGATAACACAGCATTAGACTTATCAGCCTTTGGTAATATGGATATTCTTATTTTTTCAAGTTTATCAAGGCTGTTTCAAATTTTTTGGAATGTTTGAAGCAAATTTCATTTAAAACACTATGTATACAACCTTTTAGTCTGTTGTTTCCATTTTCCCTGTGTTTTATATATATATATATATATATATATATATATATATATATATATATATATATATATATATATATATATATATATATATATCAATTGTCAAAACTCTACCACAAGAAAGAAAAGGACAGTCGGTATGGCAGAAAATGTAATAAAACGAACATGGAGTAAGACATCAAGCTCCATATTGTAAATAAGATCATCGTTATTGTTTATTTATTGCGAGGAAAATATTGTTCGCAATATAATTTAAAAACCTTCTGTATTCATTCTCTTCATTACACTAAAAGGTAATGAAGTATATAAAGAAAATAGTTTATAAATTACTAAAATAAAAATACGTATAAAAGTAAAATAACATCTATTGATGGAATAGAAAGAATTTATATCGTAAGGGTAAAAGATTTCTTGCAGTTTTAGAATCTAATAACTGTTTTCGTATTACACCAATGGTTCCAAGTCAG
>NW_024743709.1:13436169-13689085 GCF_018991925.1 Homarus americanus
TAGGCTGGGCGGAGCGCAGCGGGCGGGCGGGTAGGCGGAGCGAGGGGGAGCGGACGGCAACGGAGGGTGAGGTGAGGATTAGGACAGGAGGAGGATGTAGGTTGTAAGACATGTTAAGTTATAACAGTTAGTATAGACACAGCTTCTATCACTAAAGCACAATGGGTAAATTTAACACTGATCGACAATTAAAATGCACCTGGGATACTGAAAACTTTACAGAACGCGGGGACACTGAGAAATTATATTAAGCACTGAACATATTCTGGAGTGTTTTACTAGTAACACTGCGTATACCACAACGAGACATTGACTTGAGCTGTAAAGATGACACACTAGACACTTTTCACACTACGACACAGGAATTCCTTATTACACACTTGAAGACAATACTTAAACTGAATTAAATGAAGGATGAGACGAGCCAGGTGTTATGGCTAACCGAGGGAAGGCGTGAATTTACGTTAAGTTCACTGCTACCATTATAATAACTAAGCGAGGAGGGCGTGGATTAACGTATAGTTCGCTGTCACTTATAACATGACGGATCTTGCATGAAGAATATTTAATATAAATATTTATATCTGGACTTACACTTATCTTATATCACACATCTATTACATAGGACATCATATTACGCACAGACACTGATTCTCGGACACGAACATGAAATGAATACACTTCCTACCTAAGTAACTCATCCTATGGAAAGCTCTGACAAAAACTCACGTGACCTAGGGAGGCCTAGCAGGTGGTCCTGTTGTCTCTATGGGAGACTGCTTAGGTGGGCGCCGAGGGAAGTCTCGGTCCTGACCGGAAGCGACCAGAGGCGGCTTGCCTCCGCCCCTGATTCTCGAAAGGGATCACACTTTCACCTGTCAGGTTGGCTTTACATTTGACCTGGCTAATGTGAGGTCGGGTCTGGACTTCTTCTGCGGTGTAGGATATTGTGTATATTGGGAGAGAGTCGGCCGGTGCCTTCTTACATGTTTGTTGGGGCCGTGTGGTATGGGAGGGGAGCCAGTTGATTTGTAACTCCTTGAGTGGTTGCGAGGGGTACCCTTACATTTGACCCCCCTAATGTCGGGTCAAGTCTGGACTGTTTCTGAGATGTAAGCTGTGGTCTGACAACCCATCACTACTCAAGGAGTTACAAATCAACTGGCTCCCCTCCCATGTCACACTGCCCCAACAAACATGTAAGAAGGCACCGGCCGACTCTCTCCCAATATGCACAATAACCTACACCGCAGAAGAAGTCCAGACCCGACCTCACATTAGCCAGGTCAAATGTAACCCTCGAGCTCAAGTCAAGGGGACACAAATCAACTAGGGCCTCTCATGTCACACGGCTCCTTCTGAAGATTTCTCCAGAATATACAACTTATAGTCTCTGAAAAAGTCCAGACCTGACCTTACATTAGCGAGGGCAAATGTAAGGAGACCCTTCGCCACCCCCCCGATCAGCTTAACCTGACGGCTCGCCTCCCAATATATAGGACGTTCTAGTCCTCCCTCTGCCCAGACAGACAGAGAGAGAGAGTGTGTCTTGTAACCAAGAAGGGCCAGCTACGACGTGCCTTGTCCTGCTCGTAGCCCTCCCTCAGGGGAACGGCGAGAGGGAGTGAGAGAGAGAGACACACAGGGATCGGAGGAGGAGGTCCAACACAGCCCAGTCCCGCTCACGGGAGGAGAGTCATGCAAGACTTCCCTCCCCGACTTCCCTCCGGTGTCCCAGCTAAGCAGTCGCCCTCCCGACACCAGTGTTCCAGCTAAGCAGTCTCCCTGCTAGGCCTCCCCTAGGTCACGTGAGTTTTTGTCAGAGCTTTCCATGGGATGAGTTACTTACGTGGGAAGTGTATTCATTTCATGTTCGTGTCCGAGAATCAGTGTCTAGTAACGTAATATGATGTCCAAGTAACGTAAATATATTGTCCTAGTAACTTCAATAGGAGGTGTTATTAATGTGTCCATGTCATGTTCGTAAATAATAAAGAGTTGTAACGAAGCGGTGTTTGAGAAGTCGCCCTTAAGACGTAATAGATGTGTGTTGACGCGTAAGATAAGATAAGTGTAAGTCCAGTTCAAATAACTATCACAGCCACGCTACCAAAATCTTCCTCTCTTTTACACTCTCTTACTATAAATATTCTCCCTATATGTAATCTTCTTCTTGTGAGATTTGTCTCATTACACATATATGTATATATATATATATATATATATATATATATATATATATATATATATATATATATATATATATATATATATATATATATATATATATATATATATATATATGCTGATAACACAGGAAAAGAAAGTTCCCCAAGCGCTTTCGTGTAATTCACATCTTCAAGGGGTAAGTACAGACTAAAAATACAAACAGATTGTATATATACAGAGGAGGTGAGACACAGGACCCTTGGTTTGTATTTCTCTTTTTAGTCTCATACTACACAATGTAGTACTGAAACACTATTATCACTATATATATATATATATATATATATATATATATATATATATATATATATATATATATATATATATATATATATATATATATATATATATATATATATATATATATATATATATATAAGTATATATATATATATACATGTGATCGTGGGCACTTCGTGCCCGGTGGCGAGTCCTGGTGGTACAGTTTACCGAGGCGTGAAAGTTCGCTCTCTCGTGCTTGACTAGCGCGCAACCGCCGTCCGGCTAGCGTACAGCAACATCGTTTTCCAGATGGTCATGGTTGTTATAATCATGGTGTGGTTGTTATAATCATAGTTGTGGTTGTTATAATCTTAGTAGTGGTTATGATCATAGTCGTGGTTGTTATAATCATAGTCATGGTTGTTATAATCATGATCATGAGTGTTATAATCATGGTCGTAGTTGCTATAATCATATTCCTGGTTGTTATAATCATGGTCGTAGTTGTTATTATCATAGTCGTGATTGTTATAATCATAGTCGTGGTTGTTATTATCATGGTCGTGGTCGTTATAATCATGGTCTTGGTTGTTATATTCATGGTCGTGCTTGTTATAATCATGGTAGTGGTTGTTATATTCATGGTCGTCGTTGTTATAATCATAGTCGTGGTTGTTATAATCATAGTCGTCGTTATGATCATAGTAGTAGTTGTTATATTCATGGTCGTGCTTGTTATAATCATAGTCGTCGTTATTTTAATCATGGTCGTGGTTGTTATAATGATGGTTGTGATTGTTATAATCATAGTCTTGGTTATGAGCATAGCCGTGGTTGGTATAATCATAGTCGTGGTTGTTATAATCATGGTTTTGAGTGTTATAATCATGGTCGGGCTTGTTGTAATCATATTCGTGGTTGCTATATTCATGATCGTGGTTGTTATAATCATGGTCGTGGTTATTATAATCATAGTCGTGGTTGTTATGTTCATGGGCGTGCTTGTTATATTCATGGTCGTGGTTGTTATATTCATGGTCGTGGTTGTTATAATCATGGTCGTGATTGTTATAATCATGATCATGAGTGTTATAATCATGGTCGTGGATGTTATAATCATATTCGTGGTTGTTATAATCATGGTCGTGGTTGTTATAATCATAGTCGTGAGTGTTATAATCATGGTCGTGGTTGTTATAATCATATTCGTGGTTGTTATAATCATGGTCGTGATTGTTATAATCATAGTCGTGAGTGTTATAATCATGGTGGTGGTTGTTATAATCATAGTCGTGAGTGTTATAATAATGGTGGTGGTTGTTATATTCATGGTCGTGATTGTTATAATCATGGTGGTGGTTGTTATAATCATGGTCGTGGTTGTTATAATCAAGGTTGTGAATGTTATAATCATGGTGGTGGTTGTTATAATCATAGTCGTAATTGTTATAATTATAGTCGTGGTTGTTATAATTATAGTCGTGATTGTTATAATCATGGTGGTGGTTGTTATAATCATAGTCGTGATTGTTATAATCATGGTCGTTATTGTTATATTCATGGTCGTGGTTGTTATATTCATGGTCGTGGTTGTTATAATCATGGTCGTGATTGTTATAATCATAGTCGTGGTTATGATCATAGCCGTGGTTGTCATAATCATAGTCGTGGTTGTTATAATCATGGTCTTGGTTGTTATAATCATGATCGTGGTTGTTATAATCATTGTCGTGGTTGTTATAATCATGATTGTGGTTGTTATAATCATGGTTGTGAATGTTATAATCAATGTCGTGGTTGTTATAATCATAGTCGTGATTGTTATAATCATAGTCGTGGTTGTTATAATCATGGTCGTGGCTGTTATATTCATGGATCGTGATTGTTATAATCATTGTCGTGGTTGTTATAATCATGATCATGAGTGTTATAATCATGGTCGTGGTTGCTATAATCATGGTCGTGGTTGTTATAATCATGGTCGTGGTTGTTATAATCATAGTCATGATTTACTATAATCATAGTCGTGGTTGTTATTATCATGGTCGTGGTTGTTATATTCGTAGTCGGGTTTGTTATAATCATAGTTGTGCTTGTTATATTCATGGTCGTGCTTGTTATAATCATGGTTGTGAGTGATATAATCATGGTCGTGGTTGTTATAATCATATTCGTGGTTGTTATAATCATGGTGATGGTTATTATAATCATGATCGTGGTTGTTATAATCATAGTCGTGGTTGTTATAATCATGGTTGTGAGTGTTATAATCATGGTCGTGGTTGTTATAATCATAGTCATGGTTGTTATAATCATGGTTGTGAGTGTTATAATCATGATCGTGGTTGTTATAATCATAGTCGTGGTTATTATCATAGCCGTGGTTGTTATAATCATGATCGTGGTTGTTATAATCATAGTCGTGGTTGTTATAATCATGGTCGTTTTTGTTATAATCATGGTCGTGGTTGTTATGAACATGATAGTTGTTGTTATAACCAAGGTCGTGGATGTTTTAATCATAGTCGTGGTTGTTATAATCATGGTCGTGGTTGTTATAATCATGGCTGTGGTTGTTATACTCGTATTCGTGGTTGTTATAATCATGGTCGTGGTTGTTATAATCATGGCTGTGGTTGTTATACTCGTATTCGTGGTTGTTATAATCATGGTCGTGGTTGTTATAATCATGGCTGTGGTTGTTATACTCGTATTCGTGGTTTTTATATTCATGGTCGTGCTTGTTATATTCATGGTCGTGCTTGTTATAATTATAGTCGTGTGTATTATAATCATGGTCGAGGTTGTTATAATCATAGTCGTGATTGTTATAATCATAATCGTGGTTGTTATAATTCTGGTCGTGGTTGTTATATTCATGGTCGTGCTTATTGTAATCATAGTCGTGGTTGTTATAATCATGGTCGTGGTTGTTGTAATCATAGTCGTGGTTATGATCATAGTCGTGGTTGTTATAATCATGGTTGTGAATGTTATAATCATGGTCGTGGTTGTTATAATCATGGTCGTAGTTGTTATAATCATATTGTCACGTGCCTGTGGCGCTCGGGAACTCGCATAGCGTGAGGCATATGTTCACGCCTACATTTCATACAAGCTATTAATAAATTGTTAATTGTACTTTAGGGGGCAGTGAAATTTTGCTCAAAGCTGCACTCTTCAGGCATTGTTCCTTATACATATCTAAGACTCCATGCCAAATTTGAAGCTGATATGTCGAGGTTTAGTCTGCCGCATTTTCTACTGAAATTTTTAAATTTACCTACAGTACTAGCCAAACAGCCGCTGTGGCGGTGCAATGTTCTGTTCAGTGTTTATCAACTTTTTTTCATATCTCTTATTTCATTTAAGTTGTCTTGTTGCAGATGAGTATGGTGCTAGGTCTATATTGATTATCAGGACTCTGACAGACACCAGTTCACAGAACCGGACAAGACTCCCTACACTGGCTGCAGCTTGTGTACTTGCTCGAAACAAGGCTAATAAAGTACTTGGGTTCATACAAAGGAATCTTAGTTACAAGACTAGAGAGGTCATCCTAAAACTGTATCTTGCGCTTGTGAGACCTCACTTGGATTACGCAGTTCAATTCTGGTCACCGTATTATAGAATGGATATAGAATCCCTAGAAAGAATTCAGAGGAAAATGACAAGACTAATCCCGGGCATTAGGAACCATAAGTACTGAGAGAGGTTAAAGCATCTTAATTCGCACTCCCTCGCGAGACTTAGAGTGAGGGGCGATTTTACAGAGGTGTATAAATGGAAGTCAGGGCTAACAAGGGGACATTACGAAGGTACTCAAACTATCCAACCTGGAGCGAACTCATAGCAATGGTTTTAAATTAGACAAATTTAGATTTAGGCGCGAAATAGGTAAGCATTGGTTTGGAAATAGAGAAGTGGATGAATGGAACAAGTTACCAAACATCATCATTAACTCGAATACGCTGGATAGCTTCAAACATAGGTTGGATGGATATATGAGCAATTGGGGATGGATGTAAATGGGACTGCCTACTGTGGGCCAATAGGCCCCCTGCCGTTTTCTCCATTCTAAGTTTCTAATGTTGTTCCTCTCAGACCGTTGTCAGTGTATTTAAAGTGTGCACCATTAATAAACAAGAGAAGTAGCTAAGAAGTGTTTACCTTAAGAGCCTACCACTTAAGAATTCCAGAACTTAATTACACGATATGGTGTAATAGAAATACACTATAACAGCCGAGTCTAGTGACGCAACTAACCGCGACCAGGATTATTGATGCAACTAACCAAGTACAGGCCCAGCGACGCAACTAACCACGGCTAGGTTCAGTGTCGCAACTACCACGTCCAGCTTCAGTGACGCAGCTCACCACGGCCAGGTCCAGTGACGCAAGTAACCACGGCCAGATTCTATGCCACAACTAACCACGGCTAGATCCTGTAGTACAACTAACCACGGCCAGATGCTGTGGTGCAACTAACCACGGCCAGATCCTGTTCCACAATTAACCACGGCCAGATCCTGTGGTACAACTAACCATGGCCAGATTCTGTCCCACAACAAACCTCTGGTGTCCCAAACCCGGGTTGGGGAAACAGTTTGTTAAGTTCAAATCATCCACGAGACACACACACACTCTCTCTCTCTCCCTATAGCATAGGATCTTTTTTCCTCCGCATATTTTTTGTTCACTCAATGACAGGTTTCTCTACTCTCTCCTCATCCCCCACCTCCCTTGGCTGTGCGGGTGGCCGACACATCCTGCCGTCCAGCAGGCAAAGCGCTGAGTAATTTATCACAACAAGGAAATCCAGTTTGCCCTCCACTACCTGGAGCAATTACAGGAACGGCAGACTACATAATGGAAAAGGTGTGCACGAATTTAGTCCTGGTAAAGTGGAACTGTTCGCCATCCAGTATCACTGTTTAATGGCCGGGGCTCACACTGTCAAAATTACATGAGTTCTTTTCATCCCACGAGACCACAAATTAGTTACTGTTGTGTCTGAGTGTATAATTTTAGCGCGTTTTTTCCCCATAATTTTTTCATCAAGACTCTAAAGTGAGGTAATTAGAATGGGTCTTTATGTCTCTACAGTTAAGATTGGAAAATTTAACTTACAAATCTGTTAAGAGAGAATTTAACTAAGGAGTCATGGATCGACTCAGTCTGGAAGCTATACCAACAGAGGTTTCATGTTTTTTTTTTGTCATTTCTCTTGTGTATAACAGAGCTCTGCCATAAGTAGCACGCTTCATCATTTCATCTCACTCTTTACCTACCTGAGTTAGCAAGTTCTACCAGTCCTAACACAATGCATGTAATATGTCCATTAGGGGGCAGTGAAATTTTGCTCAAAGCTGCACTCTTCAGGCATTGTTCCTTATACATATCTAAGACTCCATGCCAAATTTGAAGCTGATATGTCGAGGTTTAGTCTGCCGCATTTTCTACTGAAATTTTTAAATTTACCTACAGTACTACCCAAACAGCCGCTGTGGCGGTGCAATGTTCTGTTCAGTGTTTATCAACTTTTTTTTCATATCTCTTATTTCATTTAAGTTGTCTTGTTGCAGATGAGTATGGTGCTATGTCTATATTGATTATCAGGGCTCTGACAGACACCAGTTCACAGAACCGGACAAGACTCCCTACACTGGCTGCCGCTTGTGACCGATACTTGATTAGTGATTATGCTGGAGCTGCCATTGCTACTGCCACCTTAACTGACTATGGCATTATCACAAAGGATGACAAGAGTCAGGTTATTGGACCACATAAGCTGCGGGATGCGAGACAAAAATACCGATTTAAGAGGCAAGAAATTGAGATGGCTAGTTTAGATAATTTGACGTCACTCTATTTTGATGGTAAGAAGACCGCCACTCGTGTGATGATAAAGAATGAGAAGACCGAGAAATGGAGTTCGAGGATGATGGTGAAAGATCATTATGTCATCATGGTTGAGCCTGGCAATGAATATCTCACACATGTGACTCCCAAGACTGGACACGGAAAGCAGATTGCCAAAACTATTCACGAGTTTCTGGTGGAGAAAAATCTAACCCAGCAGCCCATTGTGTGTGTTGGTTGTGATGGAACCAATGTAAATGTAGGATCAGAAAATGGAGTCATTCATCATCTTAAAATGTTACTTGGTCACCCGCTCCATTATTTCATATGTCAGCTTCACGGAAATGAGCTGCCTTTCCGCGCAGTTTTTTATCACTATGATGGTAAACCAAGTGGTCCTGAGCATTGGCGTGGTCCCATTGAAAAGCAGATCAAGGAGTCTTTGTCTGAGCTTCCAGTTGTCGCCTTCCAGCCAGTCAGTTTCCCTGATTTCCCTGTGTTTAATGATGAAGTGGAGAAAGATCTGTCCTGGGATCAGAAATACCTGTATAGGATTTGTAAAGGAGTTATCACAGGTGTTGTTGAAGATGACTTGGCTGCTATTGAGCCAGGTCCTCCCTGCGTGTCAAGGTGGAACACCTTATAGAGTAGAATCCTCAGGCTGTATGTAGCAACATCAAGACCCAGCCATGAGTTGAAAAGAATTGTCATTACAATAATAAAGTTCAGTGCTCCAATGTGGTTTTACATCAAGATACACCCTTACGTAACACACGGCTCAAGGAACGTATTCCAGTCCCTGCTATATATGAAACACCTGAATAGTGAGGAGGAGACGATAGTGAAGAAGGCTGTCCAGAGAAATGCATACTTCGCCCACACAGATCAACTTCTTCTTGGTATGTGTGCAGATGAGGACATGACTGTTAGAGAAAAAGCTGTCACAATGATAAGAAAAATTAGAGAGGAGAATCAGCAAAAGGAAGAATGCACTGGCAGATCTGAAGAGGAGGAGGAAGATTCTGATGCTGCTGTTGACGAGAATTTGTTAAACTATACTGATGAGGAGGGTAAAGATGGAGATGGGAATGAGGATGTGCCTCCTGTAGTCAACATGAGAAAGGCGGTGACTCCGAAACTAAAGTGGCAAGCAAAAAACAATCATTCCATGATTAACTGGAGGAATGAACTCAAGACTGAGCCTCCTTACATTGCTTCTCTGTCAAATCTACAGGTTAATGACATTCTTGAGACACCATTAGTGGTGCCCAAGTGGCCAAACAGCACTCAGGCGGTCGAGAGAGGCATAAAAGTGATGACTGAAGCTTGCACTGAAGTGACGGGATACGAATCGAGAGATGAATATATTAGGCAAAGATTATTGTCTAGGAAAATGATGCCAAGGTTCCGCACAAAAAAGAATTTCAATATGAACTTGTAATGATTTTCTGTACCTGTAAAATAACATGTGAATTAAATCGATGTCACCCATGTAAAATTTATCATTATCCTGGAAAACATTAAATGACACCTAATTTTTGGTATACACTAAAAGTTGACAAAAAGTCGTTCGCGATGCGGCAGGGTAAGTATGCATGAAATGGCATGAAATTTTGCACAGGTGTTTGTTACAGCCATACAAACGATGCCTGAAAAGTGCAGCCTGCAACTCAAATAAAAGTGTTTTTCCCTGCCCCCTATAAATGTACTTATTATATTATTATTGTTCTTAGTTACTTAGGTTAATTGTATATTTATGTATGTAATTTATATGCATCATTGTCTTACTCTGTTAAGTCAACTCAAGAGTAATATTAATTAATTATATAAAATATCCAGCAAATGTCCTGAATCACGTGATATGAGACGCTCTCCTCCCAGCGTGGGCACGCTTCCCCAGTAGCGAAAAACCGTGGCATAGGTTAGACGTGTCCATTCGTTCTCTAGCCTTGACCCTTGTCTAGTGCTTTATCCAGTCTTCTGCAATGCCCTAGGGGTATCAGGTATTAGTGACACGTTTAGTTAGGCCTAGGAAGGGATCCTGGTGGTAAGGTATCTCCTGTTTGGTAGGGATAATCATTTTGTAGTGATTGTTGTATATATATATTTCGTATGTCTT
This sequence comes from Homarus americanus, assembly GCF_018991925.1. Classification (NCBI taxonomy): domain Eukaryota; kingdom Metazoa; phylum Arthropoda; class Malacostraca; order Decapoda; family Nephropidae; genus Homarus; species Homarus americanus. The sequence goes on from NW_024743709.1 coordinate 13,446,602, forward strand.
GTGTAATATAGTAATGTTAAGTAATATTTGTTTGGTCTAACTCCTTACAGCATATTTTCGCCCTTCCGGCATCACTCTTATTTTATTATACACTTACTTATTCCCTTAAATTCATGTTTGCTAGTCATTACTCCCTCTAGAACATAAATTGAATTAATTAATTATCTTCCCTTTTGTGATTCACTTATTTCAACTGTTCTTACTTTTTCAAGTACATTTAGTTGAGTAGGTTTTTGGTGAGGATAATTATTGCCGTGTTCCCTATTTGTTCCTTTATTTGTTAATAACTTGGGGTAGGATTCACTCCCCAAGTATAAAGGATATTCGGATCGCGACAATATTCATGGTTGTTATAATCATGATCATGAGTGTCATTAATCATGGTCGTGGTTGTTATAATCATATTCGTGGTTGTTATAATGATGGTCGTGGTTGTTATAATCATGGTCGTGGTTTTTATAATCATGGTCGTGGTTGTTATAATCATAGTCGTGGTTGTTATGATCGTGGTTGTGAATGATATAATCATTGTCATGGTTGTTATAATCATATTCGAGATTGTTATACTCATGGTCGTGTTTGTAATAATCATGGTCGTGGCTGTTATATTCATAGCCGTGGTTGTTATAATCATGGTCGTGGATGTTATAATCATAGTCGTGATTGTTATAATCATAGTCGTGGTTGTTATAATCATGGTCGTGGTTGTTATATTCATGGTCATGCTTTTTATAATCATAGTCGTGGTTGTTATAATCATGGTTGTGAATGTTATAATTATTGTCTTGGTTGTTAAAATCATATTCGAGGTTGTTATAATCATGGTCGTGGTTGTAATAATCATGGTCGTGTTTGTTATAATCATAGTCGTGGTTGTTATAATCATGGTCGTGGTTGTTATATTCATGGTCGTGCTTGTTATAATCATAGTCGTGGTTGTTATAATCATGGTCGTTTTTGTAATAATCATGGTCGTGGTTGTTATAATTATTGTCGTGGCTGTTATAATCATAGTTGTGGTTGTTATAATCATGGTCGTGGTTGTTATAATCATGGTCGTGGTCGTGATACTTACAGTATCTAATATACTATAAGAAGGAATAGAATAACGGTTTTAATAATTAGTTAGAGAAATATTCGCCATAAGGAGAGGTTAAAATCATAAAAAAAATTATTATGAATCACCCATGATCATTCCGAGATAAATTATATTATGAAGAGAAGTGACCTTTATGCTGGTTAGATTAGTCACCATGTGCTTAAATCATCACCTGTGTTAAGTCATCATAGTCATCATGTACGTTAGTCAGTTTTAGGCCCATCTCACATGACTGACCGACCATCCATGTTCTTTCCGCGAGAGGGTGTTAGTTTTCAATGGGTCTTATTATTTACGCTGTCTGTTCGTCTGCGTGGTGTTTGAATGTAAGCCCGTGTGTACTCTTTGTGTCGTCAAATCTGTCTGTCTTATCTGTTGTTGGCGTGTGTCCTGTTTGTCTAATGTGAACCAGTCAGTCAGGTGTCTGTCTGTCCTGTTAGTTGCCATATAGTCTATTTGTGCATGTATTAATCTGTCTATTTTTGTCAACCTCCTGTCTGTTTCACTGTCTATATTCACCCTGTGTCTATTGTAGTCATCTTCTCCATGCATTCCTGTTATTATCTTTGTATCTCTTCTCCTTTTCCATGAGCCACACGAATTAGTATACACTGTAGCTGTAAGGTCGTCTGGTAACGTTGAAACTGCGCATCCAGACGCATGATGAAACTCAGCTCCCCCCACCTGTTTTCTCTAACTATTTTCTATTTCCCATTCATTATTTATTCTTCTATTTACTCATCTTCCTTCCTTTGATAATTCAAACAACATTAAAAAAAAAGTAGGCAAAGGAAAAAAGTGGTGGGAGGAGGAGGGAGCCGGACGATACTGCAATCGTGGGCTGACAACGTACAGCGAAAGAGGGTGTGCCAAGTCCGTAGACTTGCATCGTTTTCCAGTGTAAATAAAATGGCTATGTAATGGCTTCCTAAAGAAACCATCAATATGGGACCAGGTTTGTTCCACTGTACGAATTTTTTGTGATTTTTCCACCAAGTTTGATGAAAAATTATTGTGCCGTTTTGGCTGCCCAGAGCAGACACACACACACACACGCCGTGTGTCTGTCTGTCTGTCTATATGTCTGTCTGTGTGTGTGTCTGTTCTGGGCAGCCAAAACGGCACAATCGTTTTTCATCAAACTTGGTGGAAAAATTGCCAAAAAATTCTTAAAGTGGAACAAACCTGGTCTCATGTCGAAGGTTTCTTTAGGAAGGCATTATTTAAAAATTTTATTTACGATGACAAACGATGCAAGTCTATGGACTTGGCGCACCCTAATTAACCATGCAAGTCTACGGACTTGGCGCACTCTCATTCGCTGTACGCTGTCACAAGCTTTCAAACTTTCACAAGGGCATGAAGGGCCCGCGACCACTTGTATATATATATATATATATATATATATATATATATATATATATATATATATATATATATATATATATATATATATATATATATATATATATATATATATATATATATATATATATATTGTTACAAATAGTTAAGTGGTTACCTCATGTGTGTTGGTATACGAGTTCTATTTGGTGGTTCGGTTTAAAGTTTGCGTTTCTGAATGTAAAGCATATTGATATATTATACTTGAATACTGTAGCTGGTGTTTCTGATATTGTTGTTTTATGATGCTCTTTGTAATACAATGTTCAAGAAAAACAAATGTGTTAAAACTAAGTGACACTAATGTAGAGGACTAGCCAAATTAGATTCCACAATAAATAGTTGTAGGTTTGGGATCCTTCAGTCGGGCTGCCAGTGCTGGTGAGAGTCAGACACGGCCGGGAATCTCAGGAAGGCAGACATACATTTGCTGAATTTGGGGACCGCTTACTCAGGTTTTGTATATCAGTACGGCTCTAGTGATTTATATAAGGTGACCATTGGTTGTGTAATTGTATTATATATGTGTACTGAGAGATTAATAATCAGATTACTGTTTCTCTTGCTTGTTAGGAAGAGTTAAACCAGAAACTTTGAATGATCAAGGTCCGGCTTATAATATACCATACACTAGTGTAAGGTAAAATCTTGAAATGTGAACCCTAACCCTCCCTCTGAATCAGTTAACGAACCTGCATATTTGTTGCTGTTACATCTACTCCCAGTATCTTACAAGTACTGATATATTAAGTTAACCAATCCTATGTCCATATTCCATATTGTAATATGCATTTTAGTCATTAAAATAGTAAAATGTTATATGATATCACAAGACCCCAAACCAAAGCTGCACTCAATTAAAGAGGGTTTTATCGAATTTCAACTGAACCCATAAACATTTTATTAACTTCGTATGCCATGGTGCCCTCGTGTGCAACATTGCATTATATGGCGTAAGAGATTTGGGAGCCTGTCCAGGAGAATTTGCAGTTGTGCTGACAGTGTTGTTGAAAATTGTTGGCAACTAATCTCAGACGGTTAAGAGTCTTGTGAAGAGTCCATTACATGTCAGTGTTACATGTAGTTCCCTGTTTTTTACTGACTGCAACTCGTATTCCTGTTACGAATTATTTGTGGACAATTTTGATTATTACATCTTTTAATTTCGATGAATTTAAAGTTAAACCTTCTGTGGCGAGCTTAGAATCTGGCAACTTCAGAAAGATTGATTGTATTGAGTTAGCTGGAATATAGTATTGGAATTAGAACTTCTTGGAGGAAAACACAGATTAAGAATACAGTGATTAAGGGACTAGTTGAGATAAGTGTTGTAAATGGGTCAGCCTTGAGGCTTTGTGAGTCTAACCCTGACAATGATCCACTTAAGGTAATGGAGATAGAGCTTGAAAGAGATAAGTTAATGGGCAGAGAAAGAAAGGGCATTCCAACTTGAGCTAATTAAGAACAAAGCATAACTGACATTGTTGGAGAGGCCAACCATTCCCAGTTTTGTTGCTACAAAATTCAGTAAGTTTGTTCCCAGTTTGATGAAGATGACACAGAGGAGTTTTTCTCCAAGTTGGACGTGTTGCCATGACTTTGGACTGAGTTGAAAATTATTGCCCCTTTGCCCATTTCTCAAAGGAATAATTATATAACTGTGAAAGATTCTATTCTCAAATCCTACGAGCTGACTTCGGAGTATTATCTAACCAAATTCAGGGACTCGTTTAATGAACCCAATCAATGTTTTATAGAATATGCCCATAAGCTCACTAAGTTGTGTAACAGATGGTTGTAAGCCAGTGGAGTAACAACTTATGAGGAACTTTGTGAAGTAATTACATTACAGCAGTATCTGAGAGGTGTGCCCCCCAACATTCGAATATTTTTTGTGTGAGGAGGAAGTTAGAACATTAGAGAAAGCTGCTACTTTGGTAGAAAATTACAACCTCATTCATAAATCCAAGAGGAAAGTATATGATAAACCTGCCTCAGTCCCTGCCGTGTCTCACAATCATGGTGGTAAGCATGTGTCTGATAGCCAAGAAAATTATCATGGTAAGAGTTCCGGGTTTACTGGCAATAATGGTTCTGGCGGGTATGAGTCCGGCTCTGATCGGATTACAAGGTGTTACTATTGCAAGAAACTTGGCCACTATGTGGCAAAGTGCCCCAAGTTGTAGGCTAAGGAGCGCCCTAGGTTGGTTTTAGGCCAGTTACTTATCTTGCATATGCCCCAAAAGTTTCTGATGACTCATTTGTCCTTGCAGAACCAAGTTGCAAGGATTCCCTGTTATCGTTCCATCCATTCCAGTTTAGTGGGTCAGTGACTCTATCAAAGGATAGTCCTTCGATCCCTGTAAGTATCCTCGAGATACTGGTGCATCACACAGTATTATGGTTAAGTTCAAACCTATTTGTGGAGGAGACTTATACTGGAGTTAGCGAGACCATTCCTGTTCCGTTGTGTAGACAAACCTCAATTCTCGACCAGTAACTGTGGGTGTTAAGCAGTCTTTGCCAGTTGACGGTGTGACATTCTTATTGGGAAGCGATATTGCTGGGAACCTTGTAGTGCCTGACCCTCTTGTGTGTACTAAACCTTTGAGTGGTGATCCAGTGGTTGAGGTTGAGAGTATAATTCCAGAGTTATTTCCATCTTGTGCCGTCACCCCCAGTCAAGCAAAGAAAATGGTCGAGGAGATATCGAGTGTTGTTGTAAGTTCCAGCTTGGATAAATTTGATCTAGATAGGTTATTTTCGAATGAACCAGATCACACTATAACTGTGGGTGGAAAGTCCGTTGAGTCTAGGGAGTTTAATAGTGTACTTGTTTCCCGTGAAATTTTAGTTGAGGCTCAGGAAGCTGTTCAGACCTTAGCTCCATTGTGGGCCAGAGCTGTTCCTGGGAATGAGAGTAAAACAGAGCCCTGCTGTTACTATATAAAATCTGGTGTACTCCTGAGGAGGTTTCGACCCCCCTGATGTACCTGCAAATTAGTCATGGCATAAAGTCCATCAAGTAATTGTACCCTCATGTTACAGGAATATGGTGTTAAACTTAGCACCTGACTTCATTGGGGGACATCTAGAGGTGAAGAAGACTTCAGATGAGGTGTTACGGTATTTATTTTGGCCAGGGATATCATCCGACATCTCCAGGTAATGTAAATTATGCCATGTATGTCAGTTGGCGTGGAAGACAAATCAGGTCATTCCCCCTGCCCCGAAACCTATTCCCTTAGTAGATGAGCTTTTTGCAAAAGTAATCATTGATTGTATTTGTCCCCTGCCCAAAACCAAAGGAGGAAATCAATTTTCGTTGACTGTGATGTGTGCTACCACCAGATACCCTGGGGCTATAGCACTAGGCACATCACAGCAAGGTCCACCATTTCTATACTTATTGTATAATATGGACACGAAGTAGTACCTTAAGGTGTGTATTCTCATTTACTCTATTAATTATGTATAGTAAAGTATTACAGAACATGTATTAATCCTATGTAATATTTCCATTTATTATGCACCATGTTATGTATGTGAATTATCATATTTACATATTATGTATTCAGCTTGTGAATGCTGGCATCTGTACATGCCAGCGCGGAGTGATACAGAGAGTTGAGATCGCTAGTCCTTATGGTGTGGAAGCCCACTGTCTATTTGTTCCCTCTGTATATCTCCCGTACGAGAATAAGAACCTTTTTTCAAGATAACAAGTGTTTGTGTATACCCTCAGTAGTGTAGAACATTTTGGGGGTATTAAAGACAAACATAGATGGCGCAGTGAGATTTCTTTGTGAGATTCAGAGTGAACTTAGCCTTCCCGCCGGACTGTGTTAATGGCGTCTCGTCTTCAGTTTCGCCAAGGATTTACAGCCAGACTACAAGCCTCAGGACTTACAGTGTTGTGAAGTGCTATGCTGTGTACAGTGCTGTGCTGTGAAGTGAAGTGTTCGGTGATGTGATGTGTTGTGTATTTTAATCAGAATTGTCTGTGCTAACTTCAATCAGATGACTGAGGGAGCTGCCCAGCAGTACATCTCTTCCTGCCTATAGTCATTGGGTAACTGAGCAGCGCGCATTAAGACAAATTCGGTTCAGTTGCGACTTGCGCCGAGCTGCCTCTACGTCTGGCAGCGCGCCAAGCCTCCCGGCAACGAGCTATACACACACACGCACTCACAGGCCCACTTTATATTAAATTCTTGTGTATTACTTTAGACTTCTGTAATTCTGTGCATAGATTATGAGGGGTTGACTCGGTCTCTTGCACAGATAGAGTACAGAAGCTGTCAGCATGTCTCACAGGGCTCAAAATGATACCCTGGACGATGGGGCTATGAGTTTAAGTTTGGGAGATCTCTCCCACCCACACTCAGGCCCCACGCTCTCCACAGTGACAACGCCCAATCACCCACAGAATCTCCTCGTTCGTCGCGAGCAAGCTCTCCTGCAGTGCCTGCGTCCAAAGATCTCCTTCAACTGATTAAGTGGATGGAAACTTCTCGACGCCAGGACTATGTTGCAAGGAGAGAAGAGGAAGAAATTCCGTACAGAAAGTCTGAAAAACGACGCCACGAGGAGGAACAACGACGCAGAGCACTAGAAGATATACGTAGAAGTGAGGATGACCTGAGAAGAAGAGAGGATCAGGCCAGATTTGAAGCCTTGATTTCTCTGTTAGCCTCCCCACAACGATCTACTCTACAAGATTCTTCTGCTACTACTAATGCTGCTACGACTAGAGGTACTGGTACCTCATTTCCCAGAGTCAGTTCAACAATTCCTCAAAAGGCTGCAGCACAAGCGCCTTCCTCTCTGAAGTCTGACGCTTCTTATCAGATGTTTCGGGAATGGCATCGGTGTAGGCAAGACTATGCAACAGTGGTCGACCTGTCAAGTTTACCACAGCCTAAACAGGTGATACAGCTTCGTATGTGCTTGTCCTTGGAGACACAATGTACTCTCGAGCACACACTTCAAGTGCCTCCGACGACAACTGTGACTGTTAAAGCCGTGCTTGACAAGTTATAGGAACATGTTAAGGGACAGCACAACAAAGCACTTAGAAGAAGAGAACTCCTCCAATGTAAGCAGCTTGATGGAGAATCTTTTGATGCATTTTTTGTAAGACTGAAAAGATATTCAGAGGAAGTTGATGTTTGTCCTGGAAATTCTCAAGTCTGTGAAGAGACACAGCTCAAGACAATTATTATAACGGATATTCGAGATGAAGAGCTAGTTCAGCATCTCATTTCACTTGACCCCACTTCCTCCCTTCAAGATGTTGTTACAAAATGTCAAGCATACGAGGCCGCCAGGTGTGCGACTTCAGCTTTACGTTCACAACCTGACCAGGTGAGGGCGGTGTCTTACTAAAGAAAGGGTAAGAAGCATCAAGGTAACCCCACCCCTCACCCTCCAGCTACACCTTCAGCAACAGCTTTGTGTAACAGCTGCGCAAGACAGCATGATGCCTCCCAGTGCCCAGCTGCTCAAAGCCTGTTCAGAAGTTGCGACCGCCAGGGTCACTGGGCTTACACAGTCAAGTGCCCTGCTAGCAAAGTTCAGTGCAGACTTTATGGTCGTGTGGGCCATTATGACAAATGTTGTCGTAAGAAGACACAGAAAGGACACCACCAAGGATCCAAGAAGTCATCCTCAGGTAGTGCTGGCACGCCCCCTCCTTCTGGCAAGCATCAAGACGCTGTGCCCAGTCGTTACTGCCGTCGTGTACATTGTTCCACAGACACGACGCCCCAGCACATCAGTGTCGTCATTTCTCACGGTAACTTGTCATCCAGTCTTCATATGTTACCTGACACAGGTGCTGACGTCTCAGTAATTGGTCCACGACACTTAGCAAGTTTGGGACTACCCCGGAGCAACCTACAGCCCCCTCCTCAGACAACGAAACTGACAGCTGATGGTTCCAAGATGGCTCCAGCTTTGGGATCTTTCTGGGCTACTCCTACCTTTGGTAAGCAGTCTTGCTCAGCCCGGATTGATGTTCATGATGGGATCCCGACTCCGCTTTTATCATACAGCCATTGTTAAGAGTTGGCCATTATTTCCAAGGAATTCCCCAAACCTATTTTAAAGGTCACCCATGTCAACAGGTTGAAGGAACTCCCTATCTCTACTAACACGTCCCCTTCTGATGCAAGAGCTTACCTTCTCAAGGAGTTTGCTGACGTGTTGGTTACGAAGAAATCTTTAGGATCCACACCACTCAAGCCAATGGTGGGTCCACCAATGAAGATTCTTCTTAAGGATGGTGCCACACCTTTTGCCATCCACACCCCTCGTTTGATTCCTCACGCTTACAAGGAGTACATTAGACAAGAACTTGACTCCATGGTTGCTCAGGGAATCATCAAGCCGGCCGGAGACGAACCTTCACCTTGGTGCCACCCTCTCGTCCCCATCGCCAAACCTCGTGGTGGAGTACGGATCACCACCGATCTGTCAAAACTTGACCAGCAAGTTTCCCGTCCAGCCCACCCTTCACCCATACCTTTCGCAGCTGTTCGAAATGTGGACGCGAAGGCGAAGTATTTTACAACGATGGACGCCTTATGTGGTTATTGGCCAGCATTTGACTACATTCATCACACCATATGGAAGATATCAGTATTGCAGAGGCCCCGTGGGATTTGCCGCTACGGGCGATGCATTCTGTCAACGTGGTGACGCGGCCCTTCAAGGAATCACGAATTCTGTCAAGGTTACCCACCTCTCCCGAATATATGAAGGTCTCACCAGATGTCAACGCTGACAAGTTTGTAGTCGCCGCACCATCAGTGAACTTCTGTGGGTACACTCTCTCAGCATCAGGTATTGCAGCTGACCCGGAGAAATTAAGTGGAATCAGGGATTTTCCAACCCCTGCCAACCTGACAGACCTCCGTTCATTTTTGGGTCTGGTCAATCAGCTGGCTGAGTTTTCACCCGCCATCTCCGCCGCAGCCCAGCCGTTACGCCCCCTGCTGAGCCCTAGGAGGACATTCCTGTGGACCTCAGATCATCAAGAGGCCTTCCAGCGAGTCAAGCAGGCCCTCTTAAGTCCACCTGTCCTCGCCTGTTACGACCCAGCCCTACCCACTGTCCTCCAGACACTACGGCGTTGGTTACGCCCTTCTGCAGGACCATGGCGGTGGACAACTCCGCTTAATTCAGTGTGGATCCCGGTTCCTGACGGATGCCGAGACCCGATATGCCATGATTGAGCTGGAGATGTTGGCTGTTGTCTGGGCGATGGCGAAGTGCCGCTTCTACCTGATAGGACTTCAGCACTTCACCCTCTTCACGGATCATTGCCCTCTTGTACCTATTATCAATCACTACTCTTTGGATGCAGTAGAGAATCCTCGCCTTCAACGTTTGAAAGAGAAGCTCTCGCCATATCTCTTCACGGCTGTGTGGCACTGGGTAAGCTGCTGTGCATCCCGGATGCCCTGTCTCGCGCCCCTGTCAGTCGCCCCACCCCAGAGGACGAGATGTTGTGTTCTACAGCTGCTGCATCCCTCAAGTCAGTAGTCTCATTGAAGGCCGTCTTCACATCAGAAGAGTCTACAGCACTGGATGCAGACAAGACCCTTGAAGATCTCCGCACCGCAGCCCGGACCGACCCTTCCTATATCCGGCTCGTCGACTGTGTGTCCCAGGGATTTCCATCTAACCGATACGACCTTCATGAATCACTACTCCCGTACTGGAAGATACGCGAGGACCTCTATTGTGACGGAGACCTCGTCTTGTATGGTCCACGAGTAGTCATTCCTGCTGCCCTATGCCGCCGTACCTTGACCCGCCTTCACGACAGCCATCGAGGAGTGGAGGCCACCAAGCGACGGGCGAAGCAGACTGTATTTTGGCTCGGAATCGAAGCAGACATTGCAAGTACCGTCCGTGCCTGTGAGCCGTGCCAGATTCTGCAACCCAGCCAGCAACAGGAACCTTTAATGTGCGACGATAACCCTTCAAGACCTTTCGAGTCTGTATCGGCCGACTTCTTTGCAGTAGCAGGGAAGTCCTTCCTCGTCATTGCCGACCGATTGTCTGGATGGCCTGTTGTCGTCCCCTGTGGTAGTGATACAACGGCTACTGCTACCATCCGGAATTTCAGACATTACTTCAGAGAAGTTGGTGTTCCCCTCCGTCTCAGGACTGATGGAGGACCCCAGTTCACCAGCCACGAGTTCCGGGACTTCATGGACCGTTGGGGAGTCCGTCATGTCGTGACCTCGCCCCACTACCCCCAGGCGAATGGACACGCTGAAGCCACAGCCAAGACTGTTAAACACTTGACCCTTAAGGTGTCACCCTCAGGAAATATCGACTGCGAGGATTTCGATCGAGGTTTGTTAGAGTTACGCAACACCCCGAGCTTCACCGGACGCTCCCCAGCCCAGGTTCTATATGGACATCATCTTAGGTCTTGTGTTCCTGCCCACCCAAAGTCTTTTTCTCAAGAATGGCAAGCCAGGACTGAAGAATGTGACCGCCGTGCAGCAGAACGAGCCACAGATGTCGCTGCTCGGTACGACTGTCAGGCCCGCCCCCTTCCCAGGTTGAGTATCGGCCAGCAGGTCAGGATTCAAGATCCGGTATCTCACGGCTGGGACAAGGTTGGGGTTGTCATGGGTATTGGCCGGTCCAGGGACTACCAAGTGCGTCTTCCTAGTGGTAGAGTATGGTGGAGGAACCGTCGTTTCCTCCGACCTGTGAAGCTGCCTAGTGTTGACCCTTCCCCAGTTGAGTCCGCTAATGTTGATGTCTTTACAGTAAATCCATCCCCACCTTGTGTTTCTGCCCAAGTATTCCGCAGGTCCGAGCGACTCAGAAACAAAAGGTCCGCTCAAGATGAAACTATGAGCGTATAGGGGGGAGGGAGGTGTATAATATGGACACGAAGTAGTACCTTAAGCTGTGTATTCTTATATTACTCTATTAATTATGTATAGTAAATTATTACAGAACATGTATTAATCCTATGTAATATTTCCATTTATTATGCACCATGTTATGTATGTGAATTATCATATTTACATATCATGTATTCAGCTTGTGAATGCTGGCATCTGTACATGCCAGCGCGGAGTGATACAGAGAGTTGAGATCGCTAGTCCTTATGGTGTGGAAGCGAGTTTCTTTGTCCATTTGTATTCATCTCCCGTACGAGAATAAGAACCTATTTTCAAGATAACAAGTGTTTGTGTATACCCTCAGTAGTGTAGAACATTTTGGGGGTATCAAAGACAAACATAGACTTATTAATTTTTTTATACAGTACGGTTTAACAATATTGTCCAATTAGAATAATATTAGATCAAGGATCCAATTTTACTTCAGGTATTTTCAAACAGGGTGTGGCATACGCATACCACCCTGAGAGTCAAGGTGCACTTGAGAGGTTTCACCAAACTCTCAAAAGTATGCTGACTAAGTACTGTCTTGAAATCACAAATGACTGGGATGTAAGGATACCATTTATGATGTATGCTAGAAGATGTAGTAAACAAGAGAGTTTATGGTTCTCACCATTTGAGTTAATGTTTGGCAGAGATGTAAGAGGACCATTGAAACTGCTTCATGAAAGTTGGGTAAAAATGTACATGATTCGGTAACACTGATTGAATATGTGGTTCGATAAATGTGCAAGAACAGATGAAAGCACATTAAGACAGAGGCTCAGTTGAGAGAAAGTTTGATGTAGGTTATCAGGTACTATAGTTCTTACCCTTTAGAAAATTCCCACTCCAAGAAAGATAGGAAGGTTCATTTGATGTCATGAGTAAAGGAGGATACTGAAACTATATCATACAGTATCGATTCCTGGGCGTAGAATAGGCAAAAGATTGGTCCAGTAAACCTACTGAAGGAATATCAACCCTGAAAAGAGTAGATAGCTAGTTTTGTGGTGACCCAGGAGAATGATGGACGTAGCAAGATGTGTGAGACCAATGTTTTTGAAGTAGGCAACACAGAGATCAAGTTGAATAATTCTGACATATTAAGTGAACCTGGTATTAAGACTTGTCATTTACCGCAGGAACAGCTGTTGGACATCCAGTATCTTATGCAAGAGTTTATGGATTTATTCGCAGATGTGCCTCGACCTAGTCCCATGACCGTGCACGATGTTGTCTTGGTGGACTACACAACTCCTGTGAGGTAGGCTCCGTATCATCTGTCCCCGAGTAGGAGCAAGATCTTAAGAGACGAGTCCAGTTTCTCATTGAGCACAATTTGACTGAGACGAGTAAAAGCGAATGGGCCTCACCTTGTGTTCTAGTCCGAAAATCATATGGCAGTATGCGAATGTGTACCGATTGTATCGATGTGTAAATGAACTGACAAAGGCAGACTCATTCCCGCTGCCTCGGATTAATGACATCATTGATGCCATCGGGTGATGTTCCGTTATTTACTAAGCTGCATATCTTAAAAGATTATTACCAAGTTTCGCTGACCTGCAGACCAAGAGCATATCTGCTTTTATCACCTCAGATGGTCTGTAGCAGTATACAGTAATGTCTTTTGGCCTGCGTAATGCTCCTGCTACATTCCAGAGGATGATGTCTGTGATTACGACTAGGTTGGAGAGGGTATTCGCTTACCTGGATGACCTGATAGTGTTTTTTTAAAAATGGACAGATCGCTTTTCTCCATGAAGAGCCCTCTTTCAGCGTCTTCGGGAGGCTGGCCTGACTGTAAACCTTGTCAAAAGTGAGTTTGCTCATGCTAAATTAATATTCTGAGGTCATGAGGTTGGTGGTGATAATGTGGCTCAAGTAAATGTCAAGGTGAAAGCTGTTTCTGACTTTCCTGTTCCCTTCAGTAGCAAGGCAGGTCAGCGATTATTGGGCATGGCTGGGAACTACCGTCGGTTTTACCCAAATTTTGCTGATGTGATCAGCACTCTAACCGACTTGGTCAGCCCTAAGAAGAATGGACCGAGTTTTGACCTATGATTTGTACTGCATGTGGACGCTAGTGATGTGGCTGCTGGCGATGTATTGTACCAACCAGGTGACGATGAGGTCTTGCAGCCAATTTGTTATTTATTCTCCAAATTCAAGCTTCACCAGCGGAACTATTCTACCATTGAGAAGGAGGCTGTAGCTCTTCTTATGGTTTTGGAGAAATCTGATGTTTTCCTCAGGAAACACTAATCAGAAAATAGATGCTTGTAGTGACCATAACCCCTTGAAATTTGTGACTACCATGAATAATAAGAAACCAAGACAAACTAGATGGTGTCTAGCCCTGTATCCATACAATTTGGACATAAGACACACAAAGGGGCTGAGAAAATGTCATTGATGATACTGTATCCCGTGTCCAAAGTATCATGTTGTGCTTCCGTCGTGCATTCTGAAATTATAAAAAACACTTTGTTTTATTTTAAGGGGGAATGTTATAAGTAGTCAAGTGGTTACCTAGATGTGAGTTGGAATGCATGCTCGATTTGGTGGTTCGGTTTAATGTTAGCGTTTCTGAATGTAAAGTATATTCATATATAATACTGTAATATTGTATCTGGTGTTATTGAGATCTAATGTTATCATTTCTGATATTGTTGTTACATGATGATCTTTGTAATGTTTAAGACAAAAAAGGTGTTAAAATAAGTGCCACTATTGTTGAGGACTAGCCAAATTAAGTTTCACACTAAATAGTGATAGGCTTTGGATCCCTCAGTCGGGCTGTTGATGAGAGTCAGACGTGGCTGGGACTCCCAGCAAGACAGACATACATTTGTTGAACTTGGGGAACACTTACTTAGGTTTTGTATATCTGTACGGCTCCAGTGATTTATATAAGGTGACCATTGGTTGTGTAATTGTATTATACATGTGAGAGTTTAAGAATTAGATTACTGTTAGGAAGAGTTGAACCTGAACCAGAGACTTTGAGTGATCCAGGTCCAGCTTATTATGTACTGTTACGACCCTAGGGTAGATCATTACATAAACACAAAGGTCAAGTTAACAGGTCAAAACCCAAACAAGTCAATAAAAATATGAATATGTATTATCTTATTCCCACCACCACATATGTACACAGAACAAAATTAATAGCAATAATAATTCGACAAGATGTTTGGAAGTTGCTAAGTAAGGACTGAAGGTCCAACAAGATCACACAAAATCAATATCAAGCAACACAAATCTCAATACTCAAATGCCAACTCCCAAAACACCAGAGAGAGGATTGTTTCCCACCTCCTCGGGCACCTGTGTCCAAGTAACTGACGGGTCAAGCAGCGCCCACTGGCCGAATATGTTCTTTGCTCTGGTTTGAGAATTCTTCTTAGGGAAACTTCTAGAAGGCTTCTTAGCCCAGAGCCCCCATTTTTTTGGTCTGGATCTTCCGGATTTCCCGGATCCGGATCTTTGAGGGTTTACAATATTATTATTAGAATTTTTTGTTTGGTCCTTTGTTATTATTATTATTATTATTACTATTATTATTATTATTATTATTATTATTATTATTATTATTATTATTATTATTATTATTATTATTATTATTATTATTATTATTATTATTATTATTATTATTATTATTATTATTATTATTATTATTATTATTATTATTATTATTATTATTATTATTATTACATTTTTTGCCCCCAGGCCCCGTTGTGGGTCATTGACCTGTGCCTGGGTGGTGCTAATCTCGTAAAAATAAAAAAAATAAAAAACACTGCTTAACTTAAGACAGCTGTGCCAAGACTGACTACCGACTACCAGTCGGTCACCGACATCGCCTCTCTACCGCCAAATACTGACGTAACATATCCTGATTAGCCAAAACGTAGACTTTATATAAATTACGCTACTGACATTAATTCCACTTATCTAACCTATATACAAACCTAATACAATCCAACATAATACAGTTAAACACAATACAATGTATAATGTAATAAACAAATTTAATACTTAAATTATGACTCAGTCAGTGTGGGTGAGTAATGAGCGAAACTGTTCGAGACAACCACACACCATCCGAACCAACGTATTTCATACCAAGAACAGAAACTTATGGCGGACACTCGTAACATCCTCGTCCTTAACAATATAGTTTATGAACAAAAGGAGAAAACTTTCATACATCACGGGACAGAGTGTTTGCCAAAAGATTGTCTATCCCCTTAATATGTTTTTCTTCTATAGTGAAGGGCTGCAGTTTTATAGCCCACCTAAGTAACCTTGGATTCTTATTTTCATCCTCTGCACAAATTGTAGAGGATTATGATCTGTGTACACCTCTACTGTATATGGTGAACCCTCAACATACACTGCAAACTTTTCTAAAGTCAACAAAAGCCTCAAAGCCTCCTTTTCTTTCGTGGCAAAACCACGCTGATGTGATTTTAGTTTCACACTGTGGAAGCAAACTGGGTGTAGTATATCTTTTTCAAACTGTAGCAACACAGCACCTACACCCACATCACAGGCATTAACTTGGTTCACAAAAAGCTTGTTAAAATCTGGCACTTTTAACACTGGACTTGCAATTAACAGGTGTTTAAGGATTTCAAAAGTAACCTGATATGTCTTTGTCCACAAATACCTTCATTTTTGGCTGACTGGGTCTGTCAAAGGAACCGACACTTGCACAAAGTTCTTAAAAATCTTTGGCGAGCTAAAAGGGCACAAAGTCGCTCCGTGTGCTCCTCCCAAGTAACTGCTGTTACTAGCAGGTCATCAAAGTAGGCACAGACACCAGGAAGCCCAGACTTCACCACATTCATAGTCCTCTGGAATGTCCCAGGGGCACTGCAAAGCCCAAAGGGAAGGACTTTGTACTGCCAAAGCCCATCAGGAGTGACGAAGGCATTAATTATCTTGGATTCCTCGGTCAGCTTCTCATGATAGTACCCCTTCATCAGGTAGAGCTTCGTGATGAACTTCACCTGCCCGATGCTGTCAAGGAAGTCGTCTTTACGAGGGAGAGGATAGGAGTCAGCCCTGGTCACATCATTTACCCGTCTGTAGTCTGTACACATGAAGAAGGAGCTGAAGGTTCCAAGTGTTCCCTGAAGAAGGAAGTGATGGGTAGTGAAACACCGGGTAACACTGAAATCCATTTATTAACGGATAGGAGAAATACAAGTAGTGACTAGCGAGTGCCATGCACGGCCCACAGAGTCAGACTAAGCCTGCCTTGCCATATGGCAGCCTCGGGGCAATGTTGCCACATAACACGTGCAGTGTTGCCACGTAATTACATATATAAATGCTACTCGGCACAGTAGCTTATTTACAAGGTTGCTACTCGGCACAGTAGCATAGATACATAACCTACATCTCCCTCCCCCCTCACACTCATAGTCTTTGTCATGAGCGGACGTCTTAGTCCTAAGTCGCTCCCAGCGTCTAGGTGCACTGTGGGGCGGATCCTCGTGAGGTGTAGGGGACTCGTCCTCGGTCAGGGGGCCAGCAGCAGGGGGTGGGACGGGCCGGAGGAAGCGGCGGTTCCTCCACCAGACACGGCCGCTCGGCATCCTGACCTTGTAGTCCCGCGACCGGCCGACGCCCATCACTGTGCCCACCTTGTCCCAACGTGTCGTCGTCGGGTCCTGGACGCGGACAAGGGCACCAATCTCCAGTGGCTGAAGAGGGTGGGCACGGTCGTCTTACCAAGCCTTGGCGTCCTGGGCACGTGTAGCGGCGTGGCGGTCGCAGCTCTCGGCTCTGGTCTGCCACTCCTTCGCAAAGGCCTTGGCGTGTGCAGGAACGCAAGAGCGGAGAGGGTGACCATACAGGATCTGGGCAGGGGAGCGTCATATGTGGGTGGGAGTATTACGTAACTCCAGGAGTCCTTTGTCAAACGCCTCACAGTCTATGTTGCCTGAAGGGGCCACCTTGAGGATGAGGTGCTTGACTGTCTTGGCCGCAGCCTCAGCATGGCCGTTTGACTGTGGGTAGTGGGGTGTTGACACGATGTGGCGGACTCCCCAACGCTCCAGGAATCCTGTGAAGTCCCGGCAGGTGAACTGTGGCCCGCCGTCCGTCCGCAGACGTACGGGTACGCCCAGGCCACGAAAGAGGTGCCGGAAGTGGCGAATGGTGGTCGCGGACGCCGTGTCCGAGCCACAGATTACCACCAAAGGCCAGCCAGAGAGTCGGTCGGCGACAACTAGGAAATGTTTCCCAGCTGTGCTGAAGAAATCAGCCGACACGGACTCGAAGGGCCTGGTGGGTTCGTCGTCGCACAAGAGGGGCTCCTGCTGTTGAAGCAGCCTTGACTTGGGTGGAGGCTGGGCGGGAGTGGACGCGGGTTCTGGGCAGCTCTGTGCGGCAGCGCCAGGCGCGTCGCTAATTGACTCACACACCCTGCTGGCGGTGTACCGAGTGGCTGGGATCTGCTCGGGAAAGTCTCTGGGCACCACGCCTAACTCCTTGCAGTGCTCCCACTACAACAAGGGTGTAGCGAGAGGAGGCTGCACTTCCATCCATCCGTGACACGACCTGTCGCCGTTGGTGATCTCCGCTTGCAAGGAGCCCACAGAGTCTGGCGTCTGGGAACCGTCCGCATTGTAGTACAGCAGCTGGGGCGATGGTCCCAGGTCGCGTTTGGTGAGGCCCAGTTTCTGGAGGTGCTTCAGGCCTATCACCGTAGTATCAGCGCCGGTGTCCGGTATCACCTCGATGTGACCCGACACATCACCGTGTGTGACGGCGACGCGGATGGTAGGGGAAGGGGTAGCCCTGGGGCGTGTGGTCGATTCCACCCTCCTGATGTGACTCAGCTGCTGCTTGGGGCTGCGTGGGCCATCTGAAGGGTGCTGTGTGCGAACCACCCCGGGGAAGTGCGCTGCTTTCCTCCTCGTCTCGGGCTTTTGAGCCTGGGTTGGCAGCAGCACTTGTTGTAGTGTCCATAGTGACCGCAGGCCTGACACTTGTGGCCTCGTCCAGGGCACCTTTCTGTGTTAGACCAGTGGCCCTTACGGTCACATCCACGACACTGTGCATCGGCGGCCGGGCATGTCTTGGGGCCATGCTGCTTTCCGCAGCTGCCACAGGAAGCACTAGGCGGAGACGTGGAAGAACGTGCGGCAGCCTTCACGTTGTTGGCCGCCTTCTTACCCTTCTTGTACTGAGAGATAGCTCTCACAGCAGGTGGGGCCCGTAAGGCAGTAGTGGCGGACTTGGTGGCCTCGTATGACCGACATTCAGTCACTACCACCTGGAGTGTGGAGGAAGCGTCCAGGGGGATGAGTCGCTGCACCAACTCTTCTTGCATGACACCTGTCAAAATCCCGTACTTGATCCAGGTTACCTCACATTCCCGGCTGTGCGCCTTGCAGACGTCGATCTCCTCCGACAAACTCTTCAAACGTACAAAAAAGTCGTCAAAGGATTCATTCTCCGCCTGCTTGCAGCTGGTGAAGGTGCGGCGACGCAAAGCCTCGTAATTCCGACCTTTAACATGCTCCTGTGAAAGGTCCAGCACATCCGTCACTGAAGACGTAGCATCGGGAGGCACTTGCAACGTGTGCTCCAAAACTCTCTGGGTCTCCAGCGACAAACACATCCGCAGTTGGATGAGCTGTTTGTTTGGAGGCATGCTATCAAGGTCCACCATCGTGGAGAAATCTGTCCACCGCCGCCTCCACTCACGAAAAAGCTGAAACGTGACATCTAGTGAGAGGGCGGGTGGGGGTTGAACAGATGCATTGGGAGCTGTTGGAGTAGCAAGAGTACCTGGAGGATGCTGGTGTGGTGGAGGAGGGAGGGTACTGGCGCCTTGGTGCGCGATACCTGCGAGTGAGGGAGGGTGGGTTAGAACCAAGGTCACCAATATTGCATAAAAACGCACCTTTTCCTCCTCTCTTCGTATCTCCACCCTCTGAAATTCCATCTCTCTGTGTCTCTCGTCCCTGTCGTCGATCCACCTCAGAATTGTGGCAATGTCCGTCGCTGAAGGTGAAGGATGAGAGGCGGTGGGCGCAGAAGGTCCATCTGTGCCCGGTAGAGAGGGAGGTGGTGGAGAGTCGTGTCTCCCATCTTGACGTTGTCCCTTCTTACCGCCCATCTTAATATGCTTGAACTGCGCTGTTTATTATATAAAGTGGCGCCTCATCAGCTCGAACCACATATATATGACTTAAACAGTGCAGAAATAACGCATAGAGTCCACTGTTCTGTCCGTGAGTGCGTGCGTGCGTGCGTGAGTGTGTGTGTGTGTGTGTGTGTGTGTGTGTGTGTGTCTGCGAGAGCAGATCTTGGTGGCCTTGGTGGCTGGAGCCGCTGCGGAGGCGAGAACGTTAGTGTCTCCCCGGATGTCACACGAGAAGGGTGTACGCCTGAGTTCTCCATGGGTACCACAAAAAAGAGGCCAATGCTCAACTCTCAGCTCTAGACACACTAATACACTGACACTAACACTGCCACCATCAGTAAAACGCACTGTGATGCCGCAACACTGCACGTCGCGGCGAAATACAACGCAAGACAACACAACAGAGTCGACACGCACATCGACACGCACATCGCCGGCTAACTGTCCATTGTTCACACACTTGTAAGTCCACAGATCCTGCTCACTGCGCCATGAAGGTTCCAAGTGTTCCCTGAAGAAGGCAGTGATGGGTAGGGAAACACCGGGTAACACTGAAGTCCATTTATTAATGGATAGGAGAAATACAAGTACATAAGAATATAAGAACAGAAGAATGGATGAAACTGCAGCGGGCCTATTGTCCCCATACTGGGCAGTCCCGTTTACACCCAATCCCTATTGCTCATATAAGCATTCAACCTATGTTTGAAACTATTCAGCATATTTGAGTTAATGATGATATTTGGTAACTTGTTCCATTCATCCACTACTCTGTTTCCAAACCAGTGTTTACCTATTTCACGCCTAAATCTAAATTTGTCTAATTTAAAACCATTTTTACGAGTTCGCTCTTGGTTGGATAGTTTGAGTACCTTTGTAATGTCCCCTTTGTTTAGCCCTGACTTCCACTTATACACATCTATCAGGTCGCCCCTCGCTCTACGTCTCTCGAGGGAGTGCAAATTAAGATGCTTTGACCTGTCTCTATACTCAAGGCTCTGAATGCCCGGGATTAGTCTTCTCATTGTCCTCTGAATTCTTTCCAATGATTCTATATCCATTCTGTAATACGGTGACCAGAACTGAACTGCGTAATACAGGTGTGGTCTCACAAGCCCAAGATACAGTTTTAGGATGACCTCGCTAGTCTTGTAACTAACACTCCTTTGTATGAACCCAATTACTTTATTAGCCTTGTTATGAGCAAAAACACATTGTTTACTTGGCTTAAAGTTCCTGCTTATCATTACTCTTAAATCTCTCTCGCAGTCGGATTTTTCTATGGCATTGTTGTTCATCTGGTATCTGGTTTCCCTGTTTACATCTCCTACACTGAGTACTTTACATTTGTCCACGTTGAATTTCATCTGCCATTTTTCATTCCATTCGAAAAATTTGTTTAGATCTTCCTGTAGTTTTGCAGAGTCCTCGTCAGATTTAATAACACGTCCTATTTTAGTGTCATCAGCAAATTTACTTATGTTGCTGTCTATGCCGATATCTTTGTCGTTTATGTATATAATAAATAATAATGGTCCAAGTACTGAGCCTTGGGGAACTCCACTTATGACGTTGCTCCAATGGGACTTAGTGCCATTAATGCTCACTCGCTGTTTCCTGTCCTGTAACCACGCCCTAATCCATTTAAGGATGTTACCTTTGATGCCATGTGCTTCTACCTTTCTAATTAGTCTTTCGTGGGGGACTCTGTCGAAGGCTTTGCTAAAGTCGAGATATACCACATCATAATTGTGCCCCTTGTCCACCGATTCGAAAACTGATGAAAAGAATGTTAATAGATTAGTTAGACAAGAACGTCCGCTTGTGAAGCCATGCTGGGAATCATTGATCAATTGGTGCTTCTCCAGGTGATTTCGAATAGATTTTGAAATGATTGCTTCCAATAATTTGCCTACTATTGATGTTAGACTGATTGGGCGGTAGTTAGAGGATAGTGATCTATCCCCTTTCTTGAAGTAGTGACTAGCTTGTGCCATGCACGGCCCACAGAGTCAGACTAAGACTGCCTTGCCATATGGCAGCCTCGGGGCAATGTTGCCACAAAACAAATGCAGTGTTGCCACGTAATTACATATATAAATGCTACTCGGCACAGTAGCTTATTTACAAGGTTGCTACTCGGCACAGTAGCATAGATACATAACCTACAGGAACCATCGGGTTTTGGCACCAATACACATGGTGACGCCCAGTCACTGTCACTTGGTTCGACGAGTTCGAGTCGAAGCAAATAGTCCACTTCCTCCCTCAGAATCTTCCTCTTGTTAGGGCTGGTCCTATAGGGTGCTTGCTTGATAGGGGTCGTCTCTGGTAGAAGGGTCACCTGGTGGTCTCTGAGGTTACAGGCCCGTGGCATGTCCCCAAACAGATGCTTGTATTCCTGTAACACCGTTGTGACATCTTCAACCTGTAGCTGTGAAAGATGTAAAACTTTAGAAGAGGGATCAGCTAAAATCTGTGAATTGCATAGCTTAACTGAAAACTCTACCAGGAAAATCTTGCTCTTGTTCCTGTGGATCCTGGGTCTCCATAACACACACAATCGCTTCCCCGGAGAAGTAGAGCTTCAGGCTATTCACATGAACCAATGGCTCTGATTTCCGCTTTCTTGGGGTTACTATCACATAGTTGAGAGGGCTTTGTTTCTTAACTATTGTATATGGGATTTCTGTGGGTTGGTATTAATGCTAATACTTGGCCACCAGGGCTAAAATCTACACATTTACATTTCTGGTCATACTGACCCTTGATTTTCAACTGAGCCTGGGACAAGTTCTCTCGAGCAATCTCCCCAACTCTCTTCAATCTAGCCTTGAATTTGTTAACATATACTGAAAGAGGAATTTTATTTTGTTATTCACCCAACTCTCCTTCAAGACTGTCAACGGACCCCTTACATCATGTCCGAAAACTAACTGAAAAGGACTAAAACCAAGAGCAGCCTGACAACTATTCATAATGGCAAATAACATTAGTGGCACTCCTTCATCCCCCTTCTCATTCTCCTTACAGCATTTGTTTAACATTGATCTGAATGTCAGATGGAACCGTTCAATGGCCCTGATTGTGGGTGATAAGCAGTAGACAGATATTGCTGAATACCCAACTCATTCATGACTTGCTGGAAAAAAGACGACGTGAAATTATTTCCCCTTCGGACTGTACAATCTTTGGAATACCACACTGGGTGAAAAAATTAATCAGAGCCTTTACCACATCTTTAGCAGTGATTCGTCTAAGTGGTATAGCCTCTGGATATCTAGCCGTTGCACATATGATAGTTAGCAGGAACTGGTTGCCACTATGGCTTTTTGGGAGAGGACCAACACAGTCTTTTATTACCTTACTGAAGGGTTCATCGATTGCTGGAATAGGCTGTAAAGGGGCTGATTTGATCGGCTGATTACGTTTACCTTTCATCTGGCATTCGTGACAAGTCTTGCAGTACTTTGCCACATCTCTCTTCAAGCCAGGCCAATAAAAATGAGGTAATATCTTATGGTAGGTTTTCCTAACCCCTAAGTGTCCTGCCAGAAAATCGTGTGCCAGTCTCAAGATCTCTCCCCTAAGACATTTTGGGATAACAATTTGCCTAACCACTTGCCAGTCTTCCCCAGCAGGCACCGAGGGTGGTCTAAATTTCCTCATCAGGAGGCCAGAGTCCGAATAGTAACAAACAGGCAAGTCATCAGCTTCCTCCTTGCTTACAGCCTTATTACTCAGCTCTAACAACTCTGGATCACTGGTAAGAAATTAATATTTTTCCTATTTATGGGTACTTGTTCGATAGGGTTTAAATCAGTATTCAAAGTTGTTTCAAGACTAGATGAGAGTGAGTTGTCAAGTACGTCACCAGTGACTTCAGGTAGATTATCGTCGCTGGCGCCACTGGCTTCCGTCAAATACGACTCACTGTCATTAACAGAATTGTCTTGCAACACATATAGGTCCCTAATACCAAATTCATTTACATCACAAACTGCACCACTTGTGTCAGCTACATTAGGAACAGGGTCAACACGAGTATTCTGCTCTTCTCTAAGCGACATACCTCTGGTAACAACACAGGCAGGGAATAGACCAGGGTACTGATCTTCAAGCAATTTAGTGTTATTTTCCACGGTAGGAGTCATGGTCACTACAGGATCCGGGACAACACGAGTACCGACAATGTCATTAGCTAGCAAGAAGGTAACACCAGATACAAGGAGAGAGTCTTGGACACCAACAGTCACCCACTGAGAAACCATGTCGCTCCTCAAGAACATCCTACATAAAGGAACAGTGATTACACCACAGACACTCTTCAATAACACATGCTCACCAGTATAAGCACTTTCGGGGGCGCTGGTGGTAGAGCGGCACCGTTCTTGCCTCGCAAGTAAGATGTCAGGGGTTCGATTCCCGGACCGACGGAAGTTGTTTGGACACTCTTCCTAGTCCCCCTAGTCCCTGTTCACCTAGCAGTAAAGTAGGTACCTGCTGTAAATCGAAAGTTGCGAATTCGTATTCAGGGACAAGTTGGTGGAGCTTCCAATAACTTGCTTAGACGTAAACCATTGACACCTGCCCATTTGTTGTTGTTACCTCTACTCCCAGGATCTTACAAGTACTGATATATTAAGTTTATTAAGTTAACCAACCCAAGGTCCATGTTCTATAATGTAATAAACATTTTAGCCATGTTACGAGTTGGGGATTTAGAATATAGTTAAAAGTCTACCCAGATCCCAACAGGCAACAACAATAAAAATACAAAGACAATCGGACTATAAAAGGGTAGACAAAGGATGCCAGTTTTTGTTGTGTATAATAAAGTACCATAAATTCCTTAACAAAATATTCAGCTTTCTATAATTTACCCTTAACCATACTTAACCTAAACATACTGTTACGAGTTGGGGATTTAGAATATAGTTATACGTCTACCCAGATCTCAACAGGTAACAACAAAAAAAACAAAGACAATCGGACTATAAAAGGGTAGACAAAGGATGCGAGTTTTCGTTGTGTATAATAAAGTACCATAAATCCCTAAACAAAATATTCAGCTTATAAATTACCCTTAACCAAACTTAACCTAAACATTAACAGTATATACATATTAATACAACATAAACAATTTTGAAGCAAGTGGACGTGGGGGAGGCAATACAAGATACAAATACTTAAGTGAGGAGCTGAGATGGCTGACGAGTAAGGCTGAGTATTGTAGAAGACGGTAGGTAGTCACTGCGCCGTAGGTTTAGAGGATAGATGATCCTGTGGTCACTTCCCAGAGCCAAGTGCTCTCTCCTCGAATTGGAGCTCACAAAGAAGACTTGGAGGAAGTGACGCAACAACCAGGATATGGAGAAGGGAAACCCCGGAGTGTTAACTAAGACGAGTCATACTCGTGTCTCGTCCCTAGATGGCGTTGCTCGTGGTGCTGGGTAGGTAGATCAGGACAATAGATGGCGTGGTTCGTAGTGCTGGGTGGAGGGGTTCGTAACACCCCCCCTCCAAAGACCTCCGTAGCGCGGGCGCGAAGGAGGTGATCACCTGGTGCGTCTGGAGAGTAGCTGCTGCATTTCCACTGGAGCTCGGGATAAGGAGTCTGCAATCAGGTTGTCCACCCCCTTTATGTGCCGGACTTGTAGATTATAGGGCTGGGTGAGGAGAGCCCAGCGAGGATTCGCTGGTTGGAGGTCTTGTTGGTTTGGATGAACGTGAGTGGGTTATGGTCCGTGAAGACTAGGGTTGTTTGTGGGCAAGACTGGAGGTAACATTCAAACTTCTTTATTGCCAACACCAGAGCCAGGGCCTCCTTCTCTATGGTCGAGTAGTTGGTCTGATGTTTTTTCAACTTGGCGGAGTAGTATGCCACAGGGTGAAGGACATCAGTGGTTGGGTCGGGTTGTAGGAGCACAGCCCCAACTCCGACACCGCTAGCGTCGATTTGCAGATGGAAGGGCAAGGTGTAGTCAGGGGGTGGACTACAGGCTTGGAGGCAAGGAAGGCTTTGAGGCGGTGGAAAGACTGGTCGCACCTCTGGTTCCAGATGTAAGGGACCGCAGAACTGGTAAGGTCTGTGAGGGGTCCGGCCACGCTGGAGAAGTTACTGCAGAACCGACGGTAGTAGCCGCACATCCCCAGGAAGCGCATGAGTTCCTTCCTCGTCCTTGGAGTGGGGAAGGACAAGATGGCTTTAACGTTTGCGTCCTTGGGTCTCACCATACCATGCCCAACGATATGTCCCAGGTAAGTCACTGAGGCCCGGCCAAAAGCAGATTTAGCCAGGTTTATGGTGAATCCAGTCTCTTGCAGTCGTGCGAACAGTATCTCCAAACGCACCAGATGTTCGTCCCAGCCGTCCGACACCACCACCAGGTCATCCAGGTAGGCGAACGTCCCACCTAGGTCTTGAATTAGGTAATTGATGGCCCTCTGGAATGTGGCCGGAGCATTAGAAAAGCCAAACGCCATAACTAAATATTGAAAAAGACCAAATGGAGTTATAAATGCCGAGATTATTTTTGCCCTATCCGTGAGTCCCACTTGATAATATCCTTTCAACAGGTCCACGGTACTGATAAATTTTGCACAGCCTATGCTGTCTATTATATCTTCAATCAAAGGTAAAGGGTAGGAGTCTGAGACAGTGACCTGGTTCACTTTACGATAATCGGTACAGAAACGAAAAGTGCTATCGGGTTTTGGAATGAGAAGGCAAGGTGAAGCCCAGGGGGAGGTACTAGGCTCAGCTAAGTTATGTTTTAACAAAAAGTCTACCTCCTTTTTCATAATCTCTCTTTTTTGTGGATTTAGTCGATATGCTGATTGCCTAATGGGTTGTACATCATCTGAGATTAGCTTAATATCATGTTTAAGTATATTGCAAAACCCTGGGAGGTCTGACGACTTTAGGAAATGTTGATAATAACTTAGTGAGATCTTTTGCTTGAGATGGATTCAGAACAGAAAAATACTCATCCAAGTTGTTGAGTATGTGACTGTTAGCAGGGTTTTCTTTAGGTAGAGGGAAGTCTAAATTCTCCAATAGGTCCATGTCATCTGTCTCCGGCTCCGGCCCTGACAAAACCGTATGCAATACAGGTTGACTTATAGCCTCTGGGATGTCTTCCTCTGACTGCCTGGAATGGTAAAGTTTCATGAGATTAATGTGAACAAGTTGTGAATCTTTTCTGCGATCAGGAGTATGGACTATATAGTTGAGGGGAGATAGTTTATTAGCATCGACTTGAAAGTTTTGATGGAACCGTTCCAAGCAACCTTGGGACGGTGGGTGGTAAGCCGAAGATGTACAATGGTCCACACTGGGGTCTTTCATCACCTGTTTGAACAAAGATGGATCAGATTGTTGGGCTGTAATGAGCTCATCATTACTAATGGTCTTATTGTACAGATCTTCTGTGGGTAGGAAGATATTAGAGGTGGTTTTAGATGAAGAGGGCCCATTTCGCACACTCTGTGACCGGGTGACAGCACAAGATGGGAAAAGATGAGGAATAGTTTCTTTAAGGTCAGTGGTGGAGTTGACAGGTAAGGGAGAGTCGACTGTCTTTATGTTAGGAACCACTAGATCTCCTACCACGTCATTACCCAATAATAAATGAATGCCGCACACAGGCATTGGGTCTTTCCTTATGGCTATTTGCACTTCCCCAGTAATCAAGGGACACTGGAGGTGCACTTTAGCTAAAGGATAGGAAGAATGGGATGAGAGATATGAAATTAGAACACTCTCATTAGTAAATGCGGTAGATATATCAGGAATGACGTTAAACAGGAGGATAGATTGTGCTGCGCCCGTATCACGTAGTATACGAATAGGGAAAGAACGAGACCCCTCTATGATTGAAATTTTTCCCTCATAGGTTAATGAAGAGAAGAGATCCTGATGGGGCCTTTCCACATTGGTATTTGCTATTGGTTTGGATTTGGGATCCAGGTAACTACTTTTAGCAATTCGACACTTTGGGTGTTTACAAGTCTGGATCGTATGGCCTGGGTTTTTACAGTAAGAACAAGTAAGCTTGGTTGCATCGGGGGGAGTAGGTGTGGGACCTTTCGACCTACCACTCACGCCCCAAAGGTTATCATCAGAGGAGGACCTAACATGTCGGGAAGTACCACGTTCTCTACTGCCCAGTGACTCCACCAACAAAGCGTACGCATCAGCCAGCTCAGCAGCACGCCCTAAATTAACCTCTCCACGCTCCTCCACATGCTTCAAGATGTGAAATGGTATCTTGCTCTTCCACTCCTCCAGGACTACCAAGTTTAACAAATCCTTAGGTGGCCATTAAGAAAACCTAGATAAATTAATTAATGGTCAAAAAGATAAGATAAGTGGATTACCCTAGAAAATATCACGGCAGTGGATAACCAGAAAGTCCCGGAAACTAACCAAGTTATACTTAGGGAAATTACACTTATGATTATTGTTCTTCTGAGAAGATCCTTAGATAAGGATAAGAGACTTGAAAGAGGAAGGGTGCATTACGGCATTAATATAAAGATCCGGATTAACAACCCTGATAAATGGTATGATTGACCCTGAATGAGATAATGAGAAGAACAATAATTGAGGCTTTAAAATTATGGGGTCCTGGTAGAGCGGGGCGTCCCAAGATATCACTTCACCCTAAACTAGGGACTATGGAACAGCCTACTCTGGAGTGAGGGTACAGCATTAAACAGATCCGGATTCTTCCCTACAC
This sequence comes from Homarus americanus, assembly GCF_018991925.1. Taxonomy (NCBI): domain Eukaryota; kingdom Metazoa; phylum Arthropoda; class Malacostraca; order Decapoda; family Nephropidae; genus Homarus; species Homarus americanus. Next base: position 13,474,940 of record NW_024743709.1, read on the forward strand.
TCGATAAGACTTATCACACGACTGCCACGTGTAATAACAGGTAAGCCTTATGACACTTGGAACCTAATATCCTACGTCTCTCACTCTTACTATACGATAATACCAATATATGCACACACATATGAAGGAAACTTTAAACCACCGAAAAGCAATTGTGAACAGAAGTGACTGGGAGGAATAATTAACACTGAGTAACAAGGGGGGAAGGAATATGGCACTTAATGTTGGGTCCTGTCACGGTCGCCATTTGTTACGAGTTGGGGATTTAGAATATAGTTATACGTCTACCCAGATCCCAACAGGCAACAACAACAAAAAACAAAGACAATCGGACTATAAAAGGGTAGACAAAGGATGCGAGTTTTCGTTGTGTATAATAAAGTACCATAAATCCCTAAACAAAATATTCAGCTTATAAATTACCCTTAACCAAACTTAACCTAAACATTAACAGTATATACATATTAATACAACATAAACAATTTTGAAGCAAGTGGACGTGGGGGAGGCAATACAAGATACAAATACTTAAGTGAGGAGCTGAGATGGCTGACGAGTAAGGCTGAGTATTGTAGAAGACGGTAGGTAGTCACTGCGCCGTAGGTTTAGAGGATAGATGATCCTGTGGTCACTTCCCAGAGCCAAGTGCTCTCTCCTCGAATTGGAGCTCACAAAGAAGACTTGGAGGAAGTGACGCAACAACCAGGATATGGAGAAGGGAAACCCCGGAGTGTTAACTAAGACGAGTCATACTCGTGTCTCGTCCCTAGATGGCGTTGCTCGTGGTGCTGGGTAGGTAGATCAGGACAATAGATGGCGTGGTTCGTAGTGCTGGGTGGAGGGGTTCGTAACAATACGCAACATTGGCTTAACAGTATATACATATTTACACAACATACAACAATCTGAAGCAAGGTGGAGGTGGGGAGGCAATATAAGATTACAAAATACTCAAGTGCAGTGCTGAGATGGCTGACGAGCAAGGCTGAGTATTGAAGAAGATGGTAGGTAGTCACTGTGCCGTAGGTTTCCAGGATAGGTGATCCTAGTGTGGTCACTTCCCAGAGTGAACTGACCTCTCCTCGATCCGGAGCTGATGAAGAAGACTTGGAGTAGGTAACGCAACAACCAGGATATAGAGAAGGGAAACCCCGAGTGGTGATTAAGACTAGTCATACTCGGGTTTCGTCCCTAGATGGCGTTGCTCGTGGTGCTGGGTAAGTGGATCATGACAATAGATGGCGTGGTTCGTAACAGCCATTAAACTATTAAAATGTTATATGATTTCACAAAACCCCAAACCAAAGCTGAACTTGTTAAAAGAGGGAATTATCGAATTTCAACTGAACCCATAAGCATTTTAGTAACTCTGTATGCCATTTGGACCTCGTGTGCAACATTGCAATATATGATGATTGTTTATCAGACCATAGCTTACAGCCCAGAGAAGAACACATAGCAGAAACTAGATGCGCAGGTGTACACCCAAGTAAGTTGACCCACCCTCCAGTAATTATAGGGAGATTAAGACCTGACCTAACAGAGGTCACTGTCACAATGAAACAAAGTTCTCGCCGCTGTGTGGTTAGTCAAACCGACGACATGACCTTATTAACTCAGGTAACTACCCTTCAGCCAGCCAGTACACCTGACACCTGGCCAGAGGCACCCAGATTAGTGACGACACATGCTGGCCTGACACCTCCGTGAGACACACAGGGAGTGACAGAACTGAGAGGCAGACAGAGTCACATTCGTCACAAGTCGAGGTCGGGAGGGGGATTTCCCTTCCCAGCACCGAGTCCCCAGCTAGCAGAGTCTCCCACAGGAGACAGAGTCCAGCACCCACAAGGACCACTCTCTTCAGCAGCGCCTGCAAACAGATTCCTCAACAGCGGGGCCTCACTCAGGTCACACGTGAGTCATTGTCAGAGCGATCCATAGGGAGAGTTACTTACGGTGGGATGTGCATGCATTTCATGTTTGTGTCCAGTAGTCATTGCCTAGTAACATCAATATAATGATCTATTAATGTGTCAATGCAATTTCGTTAACCAATAAATAGCTGTAATTAGAAGTGTTGTTTAGTAGATTTCCCCTAAGAACATATTAACGGTTAAATAACTATCCAGCCATGATACCAACTTTCATCACTTTACAATCCTACAAATATACATCCTACTTTCCTTTCTTCCCGAGTTTACCCTCACTACAAAAACATGGCATAACAATATATATATATATATATATATATATATATATATATATATATATATATATATATATATATATATATATATATATATATATATATATATATATATATATAAATTATCTCACACCAATTTACCACCCGTATTCGGCCATAGTTTTATTTCTACTGCTTTTATTTTTATTTTTATTTATTTATTTTTTTTAGGTTAAGGTGGGGAAAGGATGGAAGGCATGCTGGGGCTCAAGGCACAGCCAGACATGAGGGATAGAGAAGTCACAACATATAGTCTTGGTGGGAAAGGTTGGAAAAGAAGTTTAATGAGTTAAACAGAGGGGGACGACACCCCTTGTTTTACATATTACAGAGTTTGTTGGCTAACTAAGCTAACCTAGGATTTAGAATGAGGTTGCACAATGGTTATTTTAGTAGACAATGACTAGATTGATTTTACAATTACAAGTTTATTAACATCTTATACTGTATTACGTTATGGACTCACTTGATTGTGACTTGTTAAATGTGAATTTATATCATCTAAGTTTTAATCTAAGGTGGATCACTGTGGCGGACATAGATGGGTCGCGGGTTGGGTTGTTGTAGTGCGGGCAGACTCCGGGGCCACCAGGCGTGGGGTCTCCCTCCGTTGATGTCTTCCCCGCGTAGGTGGTCTGGGCTGTGAGGGTCGTCCAGGAGCTTGTCCCAAACCTTCTTCCCTAGGCGATGGAACCTGAAGTTGAGGGCCTCTGTTTTATTTCTTAGGTGGATGGTTTCCACTGTCTCCTGGTAGGGTGGCGCTTGGCCACTGGCTGATCTCAAACACTTGTTTTGGAAGCTCTGTAGTTGTTGTAGTCTAGTCTTCCCGAGTGTGACGAGTGGTATAGATGGGTACTCCAACACAGGCCTCACCAGCGCCTTGTACAGGTGAACTTGTATCTTCTCAGGCATCAGTTTAAAACGTTTTAATTTGGCTGCGGCGACTTTGGCTTTATTTAGTCTGTCCTTCACGTGGGGAATGATGCCCGTCCGAGAGATGATGAGGCCGAGCAACCTGCCTTGTTTAGAGTACTCAATCTCTTCGTCGTCGATCATCAATGGCGCCGGCTTGAATTTGGCTATGGGTATGACCTCAAATTTCGTTTTGTTTGTTTTTATTTTCCATTTATTTTCATACTCCGAGATACCTCTATTGCCCGAGCAGTGAGTCGCGCCATCCTTGCTGTGGACCTTCCTGGGCAGGTGACGATCTGTGTTACATCGTCGGCATACATGACGTACTCGCTGCCGACGATTGGGGGTGGCAGGTCAGCCGTGTAGAGTGTGTAAAGGGTTGGTGAGAGACAAGAGCCCTGAGGCACGCCGCTCGATAGTGAGAATTCTTCTCCAAAATGTTCTTGCATCTTGATTTTGGCTCTGCGGTCCATAATGAAGTTGCACAGCAGGCGCGTCAGATTTTCGGGTAGCCCCAGTTGTATGATCTTATACTGCAGCCCTGCGTGCCAAACTTTGTCAAACGCCTTGCTGACGTCCCTCAGTACTATATTGCACTGCAGGCGGCCAGTCATGGCATTGGCGATCTGCTCGTAGGCCTGAGCTATGGCGGTGGATGTGCCTCGGTACTGGCGGAAGCCGAACTGGCGGGGATTATGCACGTCTTCGTCCTCCAGATACATCCGCAATCGCTTGTTGACTATTTTTTCGAAGATTTTGGCAGGTACCTCTAGCAGCGATATTGGTCGAAAGTTTTCGACTTTGTTTGGAGGCTTCCCTGCTTTTGGTATGAGGCGAATAACGGCGATTTTGAACATCTTAGGGAAGTATCCAGAGGCGAGGCAGGCGTTGCATATATGAGCAAGCCTCTCTATCATGTTGTCGGGGAGTTGAGCCAGGATCTTCTTGTTAATGTGACTTTGACCAGGTGATTTGTTTTTAAACCCTTTTATGACGGCTGACACATCTGCAGGAACTATGCGCTCCGTCAGGTAGCTTCCGTCCACCAGTCTAGTGAAGTCAGTCCGTGGGAGCGGCTGGAGCAGGTGCTGATGGTCCTGCAACTGACCTAAAATGTCCTCCTCAAACTCCCTGTCGAAGCCCTCGTTCTCCTGTTCACTAATGGTAAAGATCTTTCGTAAATATCGCCGATGTAGTTGTTCTTGGTTTTCTTCCTCGAATATTTTCACGTTGTTTTGGTCGAGCAGGTAAGGGACCGTGCTAGAGGTGGAACCCATCAGTCGCTTGATCCCTTTCCAGAATGCAGCAGAATCGCGGTAATTGTTGGCTGCCTCCCACACCAAGGCGGCCCACTTTTGTTCATGTAGACGTTTGCTCTCGTGCTGGATGTCCGTCTGTAGCTCTCGGTACCGGTCTCTCAGCTCTTGCGTCCACCCGCGGATACTGGCTAGCTGTCTCACGTGAGCGTACTGGACACTGAGCTGCCTCAGCTGGTGACTAGTGTGAGGATGGGGAATGGTCCTGTGAGTGGTGGTCGGGATGTTGTTGTCCATCTCCGTCTTCACATCTGTGTACCATTGTTCGACCGCGTCGTCGATGTCATTGGGGCTGGCTTCTTCCAGGTTTCTCCCCTGCTTGAGACTGAGAGACTCCTTGAAGGAGTCCCAGTCTGCCCGTTTGAGGTTTGACCTGATGTTGGCGGGGATCATAATGGGATTGGATGAGAGCGTCACGACGACTGACAGGTGATCGCTGGTACTGATGGGTCCGGCGGTAACGTGCCTGTTCAGGACGGCCTCGTTGTTAGAGCGGATTATGTCGGGTGTTGTGGCACTGGCACGTCTGATCAATGTCGGGAAATCTGGCCCGAGGTGTTGCAGTTTTCCCCTTCTGATGTTGCCATACAGCGCCACACCGACGTTGTTCTCATTACCGTGTCCTAGTGTGGCGTGGCGCGCATTTAAGTCCCCTATGATGTATGTTGGTTTTCTGTGGCGTAGCAACTGGTTTAGGTCTTGTTTGGGTAATTAAGGACGTCTGGGAGGTAGGTACATTGTGCATATGATAACAGGTTCCCTAGTTGTCTCCACCTGCACTCCCAGAACTGAATCCTCGAAGTCTGGCAACACTCTGTGACTCAGCCGTGACCTGATGGCCACAGCGACACCATCGTTCAGGTCACCCGTCATGTTCCTCTGGTATAGAGGGTAGCCAAACATTTTCAGCTTACTTTCGTCCTTTATGCCAGTACTGTTTAACAAATTGATGTCTGGGTCTAATTGATAGTATAAGCTAGACAGTTCGTTTCGTCTATTAAGGGACCAGTGTAGGACATTATGTTGGACAATTTTCATCCTGCTAACGACTGCCATTTCGGAGACTGTAGCTTGGGGCGTCGCTTGGAGTGTTTGCTCGGCTTCTGCCATTTCTAGGGGGATGGAACTTCTTAGCAGAACCTTCGGACATCTGCTTGTCAGTCAATGGCGGGGCCTCGAATTTCTCGTCACCCGTGTACAGGAAGGTGTTCAGGTCCTGGGCCTGCGTGTCGTAGTAATCAGCTGACGCTGCAGCTCAAGGGTCTTGTTCCTCTGTGGAGTGAGTCGTCATCATCTGGTCGCAACCATTGACTGTGGTTGCAGTCCGATGGTCACTGTCGTCGCTGGGAGTGCATGTAATGGGATCGCAGGCATTTACGGTGTCGTTGGAGCTGTGATCCCAGGGGGACTGACTGGCCACGTCGGGATTGCGGTTATACTGACTTTTGCCTAATTCAAGGAGGTCATGGTCTATTTCTGGCGTGGGTTGAGGTCGTCGATAAGTCGTTGAGTGGGTTACTGCCTTAAGGATTTCTTTTGAAGGGATTTTGTTGCTTATTTCAACAGGTGCAATGTTGTTCCTGGTTAGTGTCTCGTTGAGGTGTTTCAAGAATGAACCTGGATGAACCATGTTCATGTGATGGGCATTCCTCACTGCTCCACTCCGCATCGGATCACACACCTTTGATCGATTCAGCCCATGTTCTTTAGCCGTGAGGGGCTGCTACTCCTTTGCTCCTATGGTAGTTCATACAGTGTGGGGCAACTAGCTTCAATATTACTCCCAAACCGACGGCGACCTCGGCGATGTTAATAGACGGTTTGTCGGTCGGAGTTTTTTCGTAAGATGGCAGTTCAATGGGTAAAGAAAACGCTTAATTTTACTATGGTAATGATATTTTAAAATAAATTGGGTCAAAAATGTAAACAAAATAAGGGTTAAAGTTGCTAAAAAGTCACGTGACTGCGAAAAACTCTGTGATTGGTTGTGACGTCACTCGCTGGCACGAGCGCCGAGCAGGAGCCTGGAGGCAGAACGCTGTGGTGTATGTGTTTTTACCAGCAGAAATACAGGACTTATGGCAATTTACAATGTTGATATTCACAGGCCTGCCTTGTTTTTGGATGAAAATAAATTACTGCTCAAATATCAGCGTGTGTATTTACTTGCCAAAATGATGCAAAAGACCGATAACTCCAACATGAAAGTTTTCATCACTGTTCTCTATTTCATGTCTGGAAAATATAAGTTTTCTTCACTGATGTTTATATTTAATGTTGTGGAAGGACTGGGGACGACCATGGCCAGGTTATGGGCTTGAAATGATCAGATGACAGATGTAATTTAACGTGCTTCATAGCTGGATGGCGGAGTTCTTGATAATACTCTACAATCATAAAGACATCAACTTATGGTAAATTTATTTCATCTGCCATATGGCATCAAAAATATTTTGACCAAATCTCAGGTTGCTGATCTGACTTTCTGCCTCATTTACACACAATTTCAGGGTCTCAGTTGTTCCACTTACTATTGACAACGCAACATACATATATTGTTTCTCACTTTTGATACATTTTTTTATTTCTTTATGGTTCTTTATTATTATTATTATTATTATTATTATTATTATTATTATTATTATTATTATTATTATTATTATTATTATTATTATTATTATTATTATTACATTTTCGCCCCCCAGACACTGATGTGGGTCAGTGACCTGTGCCCGGGTGGGCTAAACCCCGTAAAAAAAAAGTAGTTGTCCAACCTTCTCGGCTGATCAGCACTGTAAATAAATATTATTAGATAATTAATTGTGCTTTACTGTGCAACACAGTAACACTATTTTGAATATATAAATATTACTAAGCATATTAACTAATTCAATAGATATTAGCTGCCCATACTACAAATTTCGTAGTATAAACATTCCAAACAATACTGGTATTATTTTGATTTTGGTCATCTGGGGAACCTGAAAATTCTAACTATGGGATTAAGTACTTTAAACAATTAGACACATTAAATCTACGGGATTTCTGTCGCAAAACATTTTACGATGGCATAAGAAAATACAGGTCATAGGTTAGGTTAATTAGGGTATGATGAATTATATTATAAGTTATAAGATTAGCTTAACATACACCGGTAAGGGGGGGAGTAACAACTCAAAATTTGTGATTTCCGAAAAAAATGAAGGTCTAAATCGTATAACACATCACAAACCACCAGAAAAACACAGTCTGCATGTCTAAGTACAAGGATGACCAAAACTTAAAATCTACACAATATAGCCTATCTCGAATCTAAAAATCCAAATACTCATAGTAGTTAAAGTAAAATTTTACCTATTAATTAATATAAATTATGATATATCCCAGTGGTTCATTAGTGAATCATCAAAACAATAACAGCACTATGTTGCCATGTTAACTCGCACCAGGCATTCTCAAAACAGTCCAGACAATGTTATCACTTCTAAATTGGCTCGTATCTCCATCTGGTACTGATATTCTCTGTAAATGCACTGAAAAAAAAGTCTACCAAGTAAGAATACATGACAGCTGAGCTGGTGTGAACATGGGAGTTTTTTATGTCCATAAGAACATAAGAAGGGAAGAAACTGCAGCGGGCTTATTGGCCCATACTGGGCATTCCCATTTACACCCAACCCCTATCACTCCTATATCCATCAAACCTATGTTTGAAGCTATCCATCTTATTCCAGTAAATGATGATATTTGTAACTTGTTCCATTCATCCACTACTCTGTTTCCAAACCAGCTTACTCAATTTCACCCCTAAATCTAAATTTGTCTAATTTACAACCATTGTTACGAGTTCGCTCCTGGTTGATAGTTGTACCTTGGCAATGTTCCCTTTGTTTAGCCCTGACTTCCATTTATACACCTCTATCATGTCGCCCCTCGCCCACGCCCTCGAGGAGTGCAAATTAAGATGCTTTAACCTGTCTCTGTACTCAAGGTTCCTAATGCCGGGATTAGTCTTGTCATTCTCTCTGATCTTTCCAGGATTCTATATCTATTCTGTAATACTGTGACCAGAACTGCACTGCGTATCCAGGTGAGGTCTCACAAGCGCCAGATATAATCTTAAGATGACCTCGCTAGTCTTGTAACTATCACTCCTTTGTATGAACCCAAGTACTTTATATGCCTTGTTACGAGAAAAAACACATTATTTACTTGGCATAAGATTCCTTCTTATCATTACTCCTAAATCTCTCTCGCATGGATTTCTCTATGGCATCGCTGTTCATTTGGTAACTGGTTTCTGTTTACATCTCCTATACTGAGTACTTTTACATTTGTCCACATTGAATTTCATCTGCCATTTTTCAGACCATTCATAAAATTTGTTTAGATCTTCCTGTAGTTTTGCTGAGTCCTCGCCAGATTTGATTACACGCCCTATTTTAGTGTCATCAGCAAATTTACTTATGTTGCTGTCTATGCTGATATCTATGTCGTTATGTATATAATAAATAATAATGGTCCAAGTACTGAGCCTGGGAACTCCACTAGTGAAGTTGTTCAATAGGATTTAGTGCCGCTATGCTCACCGCTGTTCCCTGTCCCATAACCACCCTAATCCATTTTAGAATATTACCTTTAATGCCATTTGCTTTTACCTTTCTTATTAGTCTTCGGGGACTCTGTCGAAGGCTTTGATAAAGTCGAGATATACCATCATAATTGTGCCCCTCGTTCACTGATTCGAAAACTGATGAAAAGAATGTTAGTAGATTAGTTAGACATGAACGCCCGCTAGAAGCCATGCTGGGAATCATTGATCAATTAGTGCTTCTCCAGGTGGTTTCGAATAGAGTTTGAAATGATTGCTTCCAGTAATGTGCCTACAATTGATGTTAGACTGAGTGGACGGTAGCTATTGGATAGTGATCTATCCCCCTTCTTGAAAATCGGAATTACATTCGTGGAACTTGGCAACCTCAGATCTCGTTATCAAGTCAGTTTCAATCCTCAGGTCCAAGTAGTTCACCCTCGCTGCACACTCTTCAACTGCCTCTTCAAACTATTAAAGTTTGCTCATCTGAAATCTGGGACTTTTGTGGAATTTTCTTACGGCTGCCTCTGAAAATATAACTGAATCGAATTTCTTTGTGACTCGTTGTCTCACCCGACACACACATATATATATATATATATATATATATATATATATATATATATATATATATATATATATATATATATATATATATATATATATATATATATATATATATATATATATATATATATATATATATATATATATTTCATGTAGTTCCACAATGAAAAATGTGATAAGATAAATCTTGATAAAATCAGACGAAAAGGAAACAACGGACACCTTAGCTGTCTTTATTCAAGACATCTTCAGAGGCAACTGGATTACCTGGATGTTGTTGTTGAGATTGTCAGATCCAGAGTCCGACACGGGCCTTGCCTGTAGGCGGCCTGTTGGTGGTTCCGGCCGGAGCTCCGAGCAGCCAGACCGGATTGGGATTGAGGTGGTCCCACCTGCAGATTGGAGGATACTGCAGGCGTGAGCGACCCCCGATCAGTGGACGCTACCACCAACCCCCACTCTTGGACGTGGTCAGCTTCTGGAGTGGCGCACCCCGAACTGGGGTCCGCACTTGCTGGGAGAGGATGCTTTCTAAGCTTATCTGGGTGGTGGGTATCACGTGATGACCTGGAGTAGGTGGTGAATGTGGTCTGTATGGGCCTTTCGTTAGAGTGGCCGCTGGTGTTGTGTGTTTTGGGAGATTTGAGTTCTGTTTCGAGGCTTTGTGTGACCTCGCAGTCGAGGAGATAGTGTTCAAGTGGGTTGGCTGCTGGCTCCTGACAGTAGGTGCAATCCATGACGTCATTTCCGATCATCTGCCAGGAGCACTTGTACCCTAGTCGTAGTCGATGAAGGCTGACTTTGGGTTTGTCTTGAGTTTTTGTCAGCGAAAGGTGGTTCCTGTGGCCGCCAGGTACCATTTGGCTGATTGGGAACCAGCGTTGAATGCATGAAGGAGCTCTTTGATGTGGAGCTTGCTAGTCTTTCTGAGGTGATTCTTGATCTGTTGCACACTTGCTGGAACTTATGATGTACGCTACTAGAAGTGTGAGCTGCCGTGGCTGCTTCGTCTGCCACGTCGTTTCCTCCGATCCCTCACATGACTGGGAATCCAGTGTAAGACGACTGGTCGGTTTTGGCTTTGGAATCCTGTAGCTGAGCGAGGATCGAGGTGATGATGTGGACGTTGTCTCTTGGTTGACTGTGTTGCAGCGCCTGCATGGCCGATTTCGAGTCCGTGTGAATTATGATGACTTGTTGTGTTGTGTTGCAGCGTGTTGTAGGCCTTTGAGATTGCTACCAGTTCTGTTTTGTAGGTGGAGCAGTCATTGGAAAGTCTCCAACGGAGGGTCTGACCTTGGGTGTAGAAGGCCGCCCGGATCTATGATGTTTTCAGATCCTACCTATTCCGGTTGAGTAAATAGCAGAGGAATTTCAGCACTCCCCACTGGCTGGTGGTCGTAGAGTGGTTCCTGAGCTTCTCTCCCGGAGCCCCGTTGGGGAAGCCTACTTCCTAGTGTATGTGACTGCTCACTTATAGACGTGAGCTAAGTGTGCCTATTTGGGAAGGATAAGGATTGCTACCCTCTTTCCAGGTGGACCCGCACGATCACGGTTTTCCTGGAAAGACTCGGCTGGGATGGGTTTTGCTCCAACCCCCTTTCGTGTTCACAATCTCCTGGGAGGGAGGTGAACAGTTATAGGGGGGACCGCAGGACGAATACACTTTGAGGGTGCAGGTCCCTAGGCCAGAGCGAAAAAGGAAAAATAGTAGTAGAAGGAAAAAGAGCTCAAACCACGCCGGGAATATCGCGCTATAACTGCTCTCCAGCTGGAGTGTGGGTCACTCACACCACCAGTGGGGAGGGCAAGCTAATGCTCGATAAACCGAGAACGCTCGTGAGTTGTTGTGGACGATGACAGTCGTGGGTGGTCCGGTCCGGGAAGATGGCCAACAATGGCACAAGGGAGAGGGCGGTCTTCACAGTTCCGGGTCCAGCAGGAGGTCTTGTTGAGAGGTTTTCTTAGTTCAGGAGCGATGTGAGAAGTGGATTACCTGGACAGAGAGAGGCATAAATATACAGGATGACCTTATTAAACATGAGGTCAGGTCATAATGATGTCATCCACTAACACACCAACACCAACACACACGTAGAGGAGCTAAGAGAAAGGGGGGCGACGTAACTAGTCAGGTCAGGTCAGGTTAAAAATAAGGGACCCATTTTTAACCTTGGGCCACTGACAAATAAATTTATGTAACATAATATCAGTTTTGAACTGACCATCACTAATGTTTATTGATTTTAATTCCTTAATCAAACTAGCTTCAACCAGAAGTCTTTCTGGACTCAAGATGATTTGAATACTTCTAAGCTTTTTTCCCAAGCAATGGGATGATTATTATTACTAACATGAACGAACAGGGCACTGCTTTCAGATGCTGTTCTGATATTGCACTTATGTTGTTTGATTCTGAACTGCAATGGTTTTCCTGTCTGTCCAACATAATTACCATTACATTTGCTACATGGAATACAATAAACACTTCCATTTACATTCAAACTTGAGCTATTTTTGATTAACATATTGATAATGGTTGAGTCATACTTGAAAACAACATTAATAATTAGTAATTTAGGGACCGAACTAACGGGACAAATTCATTGCGATAGGGCAGAATACTTAAGACACTAAAAGCAGTCCTAGACTTTGTTATATTTCACACAAAGCCTGTTCATCGAGCTTATGGCGCTTGAACCTCCAATTGGGGACAATTCGTGCCTCTTAGGTGATCAGAGTAACGTTTTACCAAATCCGGCTTCGAAACACGAGGTTCCATATATATTTCATTAGCCCATAAAGCGCGAGGACTTCTACATATAATCAACAACATCACCCCACCAGGAATCAAACCCACGATCTTATGTGTGTGACCGGGGAACGTTACCTCTAGACCACGAGGACACTAAAAGCAGTCCTAGACTTTGTTATATTTCACACAAAGCCTGTTCATCGAGCTTATGGCTCCGTGTCCTGGTGGTCTACAGTCTTCAATGGTTGTGGTGGTTCTCCTGTGTACTTCTTTGCACCACAGTATTCACATTTCTTATTCATGTTGCCAATGCCAACGGAGGGATACTTTTCATATTTTATATATAACAAAATCCATCATCACTACATACAACACCATCCATCATCACTACATAACACCATCCATCATCACTACAGATCGGTTAAGTAGTTTCCGAGATTCTCGTGCAAACACACAGACAAAAAGACAGACTTCTTTGTTTTATATAGATATAGATCATCACTACTTATAACACCACCCATCATCACTTCATATAACATCATCCATCATCACTACTTATAACACCACCCATCATCACTTCATATAACATCATCCATCATCACTACATATAACACCACCCATCATCACTACATATAACACCACCCATCATCACTTCATATAACATCATCCATCATCACTACATATAACACCATCCATCATCACTTCATATAACATCATCCATCATCACTACATATAACACCATCCATCATCACTACATATAACACCACCCATCATCACTACATATAACAACATCCATCATCACTACATATAACACCATCCATCATCACTACATATAATACCATCCATCATCACTACATATAACACCACCCATCATCACTACATATAACAACATCCATCATCACTACATATAACATCATCCACTACTCACTATAGTACACTACCCCATCATCACTTGTTACAACATCATCCATCATATAATAATTATATAACAACACTACCCATCATCACTTCATATAACACCATCCATCATCAATACATATAACACCATCCATCATCACTACACATAAAACCACCCATCATCACTACATATAACACCATCCATCATCACTTCATATAACATCATCCATCATCACTTCATATAACATCATCCATCATCACTACATATAACACCACCCATCATCACTACATATAACATCATCCATCATCACTTCATATAACATCATCCATCATCACTACATAAAACACCATCCATCATCACTACATATAACACCATCCATCATCACTACACATAAAACCACCCATCATCACTACATATAACATCATCCATCATCACTTCATATAACATCATCCATCATCACTACATAAAACACCATCCATCATCACTACATATAACACCATCCATCAACACTACACATAAAACCACCCATCATCACTACATATAACAACACCCATCATCACTACATATAACAACATCCATCATCACTACATATAACAACATCCATCACTACATATAAATATTCATCCATCATCACCACATATAATACCATCCATCATCACTACATATAACACCATCCATCATCACTTCATAACATCATCCATCATCACTACATATAACACCATCCATCATCACTACATATAACACCACCCATCATCACTACATATAACAACATCCCCATCACTACATATAACACCATCCATCATCACTACATATAACACCACCCATCATCACTACATATAACAACATCCATCATCACTACATATAACATCATCCCTCATCACTACATATAACACCATCCATCATCACTACATATAACACCATCCATCATCACTACATATAACACCATCCATCATCACTACAGATTGGTAGAGTAGTTTCCGAGATTCTCCTGCGGACACACACACAAACAAACACACCACACACAAACAGACATACTTCTTTGTTTTATATAGATAGATCATTCTCTGCACTAATTCTCAAAAACCTTCGTCTCGGGATCGAAACATTCATAACACCCAGCAGCAGACCCAACCACCCCAGAGAGTAACACCTCGAAAGTATTGTGTTTGTACTGCACTGTACATTATCAGTTCACACACAGAGAGCGGAACACGTAAACAAACTCGATCATTTGCAATGTTAAAGCAAATATTGTGATGGCAAGTTTGTCATTTAGGAGAAGTAAAATAATTTAAATACACTGATGAGAGCAGAGAAAACATTGTTAGGGTCCTATGTTTCCTGTTAACACGACACACCTTATATAAATTGCTAAATCTGTTCACCAATACCTAACGAAGGCATTTACTTGATAAGGTTTTCTGGTTAAGTGAAATGAAAATGTAGTACAAGATGGCCAAATTGTTTACAAAATTTACAAAATTCTTCATACGCTTTGTTGGTTAGCCAGATGTCTTTATGATAGTAGGGTATTATCAAGAACTCCGCCATCCAGCTAGGAAGAACTTTAAATTACATCTGTCATCTGATCATCTCGAGCCCATTCCCTGGCCATGATCATCCCTAGTCCTTCCACAACATTAAATTTAGACACCAGTGACGAAAACTTTCATTTTCCAGACATGAAATAGAGAACAGTGATGAAAACTTCCATGTTGGAGTTATCGGTGTTTTGCATCATATCGGCACCCAGCAAGTAAATACACACGATGATACTTGAGCAGTAATTTATTTAAACCTTACAATAAGGTATGTCTGTGTATATCAACATTGTATATGGCCACAAGTACTGTATTCCTGTTGGCTCAGCAGCTCGAGCCAACCTTTGACATCACAACCGATCACAGATTTTCGCAGTCACGTGACTTTTTAGCAACTTTAACCCTTATTATTATTATTATTATTATTATTATTATTATTATTATTATTATTATTATTATTATTATTATTATTATTATTATTATTATTATTATTATTATTATTATTATTATTATTATTATTATTATTATTATTATTATTATTATTATTATTATTATTATTATTATTATTATTATTATTATTATTATTATTATTATTATTATTATTATTATTATTATTATTATTATTATTATTTTTTCGCCCTCCGGGCCCTGATGTGGGTTATTGACATTTGCTCTTGTAGGCTAATCCCATGAAAAAGACTAATCATCACCGAGACTCACTCACACAAATCGTAGTTTGTAGTGACGTCAAAACTCCCAAAATACTATGAGCGGTCCACCATCTTGTAGGTACAGACACGTTGCATTATGGGACTATGTGAACGTCATATGAAAACTAAGAAAAGGCCGGCCTCGTGGCCACAACGCTCCGAGAGAGGTGTGCGGCCTCAATGCTACGAGAGAGGTGTGCGGCAACTCCTCTACGAGATACGTGTGCGGCTGCAACGCACCGAGAGTGGTGTGCAGCCACAACGCTATGAGGTGTGCGGCCACTCCGCAACTAAGTGTGAGGCCGCTCCGCTACGAGAGAGGTGTGTGGCCGCTCCTCTACTAGGGGTATGCGACCGCTCCGCTACAGAAGAGGTGTGTGGCTGCAACGCTACGAGAGAGGTGCTGACCGCAACGCTACAGAGGTGTCGGCTGCAACGATACGAGAAAGGTGTGCGGCCGCTCCACTACGAGAGAGGTGTGCGGCTGCAACACGCCGAGAGAGGTGTGCGGCCACAACGCTACGAGAGAGGTATGAGGCCGCTCTGCTACGAGAAAGGTGTGCAGCTGCAACACTACGAGAGAGGTGTGCGGCCACAACGCAACGAGAGAGGTGTGCAGCTGCAACGCTACGAGAGAGGTGTGCTGCCGCAACGCTACGAGAGAGGTGTGCGGCTGCAATGCGCCGAGAGAGGTGTGCGGCCACAACGCTACGAGAGAGGTGTGCGGCCGCTCCGCTACTAGAGAGGTGTGCGGCTGCAACGCTACGAGAGAGGTGTGCGGCCGCTCCGCTACTAGAGAGGTGTGCGGCTGCAACGCTACGAGAGAGGTGTGCGGCCTCAACGGTACGAGAGAGGTGTGAGGCCGCTCCGCTACGAGAGAGGTGTGCGGCTGCAACGCTACAAGAGAGGTGTGCGGCCTCAACAATACGAGAGAGGTGTGTGACCGCTCCTCTACTAGAGAGGTGTGCGGCCGCTCCTCTACGAGAGAGGTGTGCGGCTGCAACGCGCCGAGAGAGGTGTGCGGCCACAACGCTACAAAAGAGGTGTGCGGCCGCTCCGCTACTAGAGAGGTGTGAGGCCGCTCCGCTACGAGAGAAGTGTGCTGTCGCAACGCTACAAGAGAGGTGTGCACGAACACACTGACTGCAGTCATACCTTTATATATATTTTATATATATAATCTACTTATCTGTGCATTTAATTAATTTTTTTTTGTCTCAGATCTTGTTGATATGACGGGCTGACTGGTCAACACTGATTTAAGACATAGTACACAGATTAAGTAATTATGTCTCGTGCCTTTTGCAGTCGTGGAGCCAACGCCTGGATGAGTCAGTCAGATGACAGCTCTGCAGAGTTGGATGACCAAGCTGAACAGGACGCTCCAGCTCCTCCCACCACATCGCACAGCCCTCCACCTCGATCTTCAGCATTGTCTTTGGAGATAATTGCTTTAATGAAGTTTATGAGGGATGAAAGGCGTGAGGATGAAGCTAGAAGAAAGATGGCAAGCTGAGACAGAGAGAGACCACCAACGGAGATTGGAAAACAGTGCACGGTTTGAAGCTTTGATATCTCGCCTCACTGTTAATCAAGCCCCTGGCTCTAACACTGCCTCAATATCGACTAGTTCAGATACCTCATCAATGCTTTCTTCACGCTCCCCAGCCCCACCTAAAGCGGCTGCTCAAACACCACCCATCTTGAAGCCTGATGTAAATTTCCAGACTTTTCGTGAATGGCGGCGACGGTGGACTGATTATGTTACAATGGTGGATCTCCAGAGCCTGTCACAGCCTAAACAACTCATTCAGCTGCGTATGTGCCTGTCCTTGGAAATTCAGCGTGTCTTGGAACATACGTTGCAGGTACCTCCGACCTCTTCGTTGTCTGTAGAGGAGGTACTGGATATTCTACAACGGCACATCAAAGGGCAGTGGAATGAAGCTCTACGCAGGAGGTAATTATTTAGGTGTAGACAGATGAAGGGCGAGACTTTTGATGCCTTTTATGTACGACTCAAGAGAGCCTCGGAAGAGGTAGATATATGCCCAGGTAACCACCAGCAGTGCGAGGAGACCCAGTTGAAGCAGGTGATCCTGATGGGTGTTAAGGACGAGGAGCTTGTCCGACGCTCACCTCTGCCATCCGAGCTCCCCCTACAGCTGTACGCGCTGTGTTCTGGTACAAGAAGGACAAGAAGTCTACTCCAACGCCTTCGCCCACCACGTCCACGCCCGGCTCCATTTGAAACAACTGTGGTAAGCGGCACGGAACACAGGTGTGTCCAGCTGCTGAGTCTACCTGCAACAGCTGTGACCGTAAGGGCCACTGGTCACTCACAGTACGGTGCCCAGCCAAACGCATCCAGTGTAATGTGTGCAGACGTCTGGGCCACTACGACAAGTGTTGCCCTACCAACAAACCCAAGGAACAGCGTCGGCGGAAGCAGCAGTGACCTTCCACCAGTGAGGGCCGCCCACAGTCGTCCACTCAGAAGCATGACGACCCTGGACAACGCTCGAGCCATATTAGGAAGGTGTACTCCCCCTCGCGTCCCAGGACCAAAGTTCCCCAGCACATCAGCGTCATCGTGACCTATGGCAGTGTGTCATCCCATCTTCAGATGTTGCCCGACACCGGCGCTGATGCTACAGTCATCGGTCCCCAGCATTTGCAATGTTTGGGGCTCTCTCCAAGTGATCTAGGACCGCCTCCCAAGGATCTCCGCTTCACGGCAGATGGTTCACAGGTGGCCCCAGCCCTAGGTTCACTCCAAGCACAGGTCACCTTTGGCAATAGGTCGTGTCAAGCCTGGATTGATGTGCATAACGGTGTCCCGACTCCTTTGCTGTCCTACAGACATTGTCAAGAGTTGGCCATCATCTCCCAGGACTTCCCAAAACCTATTCTCGAGGTAAAACACGCCAACAGGGTACACTGAGGGAGCAGCAACGACCCTGCTGTCGCCCTACCCCTACCTCTTGCCAGTGACACCTCTCCTTTGGATGCTCGGAAGTACTTCCTGAAGGAATTCAGTGACGTTCTGGTGACCAAGTCCGCTCTGGAATCCAAGTCTCTCAAGAAGATGGTAGGCCCCCTCATGAGGATCCACTTGAGGGACGACGCGAAGCCCTTCGCTATCTACACCCCTCGACTGGTCCCCCTGGCCTTCCGCGATGCGGTCAAAAACGAGCTGGACTCCATGGTCGCCCAAGAAATTATTGCATCAGCCGGTGATGACCCGTCTCCATGGTGTCACCCTATGGTAGTCGTCGCAAAAGCCAAAGGTGGTGTTCAGATCACCACTGACCTCTCCAAGCTCAACAGCCAGGTGTCTCGTCCAGCGCACCCTTCTCCCACGCCCTTTGCAGCTATACGCAGTGTGAACCCGAAGGCACGCTTCTTCACGATGATGGACGCCCTGTGCGGATACTGGCAGATAAAGCTTGCCGAAGAAGACTGACCACTTATAACTTTAATCACCCAGCATGGACGTTACAGTTATTGCCGTGGCCCCATGGGATTCGCCGCTACAGGAGACGCTTTCTGCCTTCGAGGTGATATGGCTCTACAAGGTCTGGCAAACTGCGTGAAAGTTGTCGATGACATACTCGTGTATGATGAGGAGTACATGGATCACCTCTGCCGTATCTACGAGGTACTCAACAGGTGCCGCAAGCAGGGCATCACCCTAAATGCCAACAAGTTTGTTCTGGCCAGCTCTTCAGTGGACTATTGTGGGTACACCCTCTCAGGGAATGGCATTGCAGCTGACCCGGAGAAGGTCCCCGCCATCATGGATTTCCCCACCCCTGCTAACCTCACCAACTTGAGGTCCTTCATCGGTGTCGTCAACCAGTTAGCAGAGTTTTCGCCGGACATCTCCGCAGCCGCCCAACCACTCCGCCCCCTAATGAGCCCCAAGAGGACATTCCTGTGGACCTTCGACCACGACAAGGCCTTCCAGCAAGTGAAACAGGCCCTGTCTAGTCCACCTGTCCTCGCCACGTTTGACCCAGCCTTGCCGACGCTTGTACGGCGTGGGATACGCCCTATTGCAGGATCATGGTGGAGGGCAGTTCCGGCTCGTCCAGTGTGGCTCGAGTTTCCTCTCTGACACCGTGACGAGCTATGCTACTATTCAGTTGGAGCTGTTGGCTGTGGTTTGGGCGATGTCCGAGTGCAGGTTCAACTCATAGGCCTGCAACACTTTCACCTAGTGACCGACCATCGCCCTCTTGTCCCGATCCTCAACCACTACACGCTGGACGCCGTTGAGAGCCCTCGCCTCCAGCGTCTGAAGGAGAAGCTCTTGGCGAACATCTTCACAGCAGTGTGGCATGCTGGTAAGGAGCTCTGCATCCCTGATGCCTTATCCCGCTCTCCTGTCAGCCGCCCTACTCCAGAAGACCATGTGCTCGACGCCGACCTCGCTCTTTCCGTCAGGACTGTGGTCACCCTACACGCCGTCCAATCCCTTCGTTCGGACCTGTCACCAGATGACGAAAAGGCAATGGAGGACCTTCGAACAGCGGCCCGAGATGACCCTTCCTACGTCCGAATCGTCAAGTGTGTGAGGAATGGCTTCCCTAGCAACCGCTACGAACTTCACAACACCCTGCTCCCGTATTGGAAACTCCGCGATGAACTCTACTGCGATTGGGACCTTGTTCTGTACGGAGCATGTGTAGTTGTCCCTGCTGCCTCACGTCCCCACGTCTTGGCTCGCCTTCACGACAGTCACCGTGGAGCTGAGGCCACCAAACGAAGTGCACGACAGACTGTGTTCTGGCCCGGCATCGACTCCGACATCTCCAATGTTGTCCGTTCTTGTGAGCCCTGCCAAGTATTACAACCCAGCATGCAGCAGGAACCCTTCATGAGTGACGACAGCCCCACCCGCCCCTTTGAGTCTGTGTCGGCCGACTTTTTCTGTGTGTCAGGAAAGTCCTTCCTTGTTATCGTCGACCGTCTCTCTGGTTGGCCGGTTGTCATCAAGTGCGGTAATGACACGACATCTGCCGCCACCATCAGCAAGTTCCGCCACTACTTCCGTGACGTGGGCGTTCCTGTGCGCCTGCGAACCGACGGAGGGCCCCAGTTCACAAGCCGGAACTTTGCTGTGTTCCTTGACCGATGGGGAGTCAGGCATGTGTTGTCATCGTCCCATTTCCAGCAGTCCAACGGCCACGCTGAGGCTGCTGTCAAATCCCTGAAGCACCTCATCCTTAAGGTGGCCCCTTCTGGGAATATTGACTGCGAGGCCTTCGACCAGGGTCTTCTTGAACTCCGCAACACACCTAACTACACCGGACGCTCCCCTGCCCAGGTCTTGTATGGACGCCCCCCTTTGTTCTTGTGTCCCTGCTCACCCTCAATCCTTCTCCAAGGAGTGGCAGGCCAAGACAGAGGATTGTGATCGCCGAGCCGCCGAACGTGTTCATGATGTCGTCGCCCGCTACAACGACCACGCCCGTCCTCTTCCCAAGTTGAGTGTTGGCACCCAAGTTAGTGTTCAGGACCCGACCTCTCTACGTTGGGACAAAGTGGGCGTAGTCATGGGTCTCTGTAGGTCACGGGACTCCCAGGTGCGCTTACCCAGTGGTCGTGTGTGGTGGAGGAACCGCCGTTTTCTCCGCCCCGCTACAACGCCTTCTGCTGACCCCGCCACCGGTATTGAGTCCCATACCCTCCCCAGTGATCAAGTCCCTCGACGCTCAGAACGGATCCAAAAGAAAAGGTCCGCTCAAGACTTTGCTATGAGCGTATAGGGGGGAGGGAGGTGTATGTATATTATGTACGCTAGTCAGGCCGCACCTCGATTATGCGGTCCAGTTCTTGTGGCCCTATTATAGAATGGATATAAATTCACTAGAGTCGGTGCAGCGAAGAATGACAAAAATGATTCCGGGACTTAGAAACCTTCCATATCAAGATAGGTTAAAGAAACTTAACTTGCATTCCCTAGAAAGACGAAGAGTGAGGGGAGATATGATAGAAGTATTTAAGTGGGTGAAAGGAATCAATAAAGGGGATATAGATAAAGTTCTTATAATATCGAGCAGGATAGGACTCGGAGCAACGGATTCAAGTTGGATAAGTTTAGGTTTAGGAGGGAGATAGGAAGAAACTGGTTCACAAATAGGGTGGTGGACGAGTGGAACAAGCTTAGCAACTTTGTAGTAAGTGCGGGAACTCTGCAAAGTTTCAAAAGGAGGCTAGATAGATTCATGGACGATAGAGAGTGGTAGTAACTCTCGACAGGAGCTGCCATGCACAGGCCAACCGGCCTATTGCAGACTCCTTATTTTCTTATGTTCTTATGTTCTTATGTGCTCCATTTAGATACACTATTTATTCAGCCTAGCTAGCAGCGTGTGGCAATGTATTTACCATGTCCCACACGCTTAGTTAATGTGCCTGGCGACATATGGAAGCTGCTAATGTATCACTTGGCACATGTCGCCTGAAAGGCCAGTTGACCCCCAGACAGATTAGGGAGAACCACCTCGCTTGTGTATCTCTGTTTGTCTAGTAAATAGAACCTACGAAAACTCTACAGGTGTTTGTGTTCGCTCCTGTATATAGAACTTGGTACCCAGAACATATACAAAGGTCACTTCTCTTCATAATATAATTTATCTCGGAATGATCATCGGTGATTTTTACCTCTCCTTATGGCGAATATTTATTTAACTAATTATTTTAACCTTTATTCTATTCCTTCTTATAGTATATTAGATACTGTAAGTATCACGACCACGACAATGATTATAACAACCAGGACCATGATTATAACAACCACGACCATGATTATAACAACCATGACTATGATCATAACCACGACCATGATTATAACAACCACGACCATGATTATAACAACCACCACTATGATTATAACAACCACGACTATGATCATAACCACTACTATGATTATAACAACCACGACCATGATTATAACAACCACGACCATGATTATAACAACCACGACCATGATTATAACAACCACGAATATGATTATAACAACCACGACCATGATTATAACACTCACGATCATGATGATAACCACGACCATAATTATAACAACCACGAACATCTGGAAAACGATGTCGCTGTACTCTAGCCAAGCACGAGCGTGCGAACTTTCACGCCTCACTAAACTGTACCACTGGACTCGCCACCGGGCACGAAGTGCCCACGATCACTTGTTTGTCACTATTGTGGTACCTCTCGTCATATTCGACCAAGATGTCCAATCTTTATAACTCCTTCATCTGTTTCAGATGCTTCGACGAATGGGTATGCCCTTGGTTTTCAACTACCTACACAAGAATGGGTTCACGAAAATCTGATTATAAAAAGACACAACAGAGAGATAGGAAATATTGTTCCTACCACAAGGTCAAATCACACAGTGACAGTCAGTGCCGGTTTTTACGGACTAGCCTACAGGGAACTGCCATATACACCCCCTAACCTGGGAACACGTTCACGTCAAACTCAGTGGAACCCCCCAATTGCCTCAACAGGTATAATCCCGGACAGAAGTTATTGATACAGACAAGGTGGAGGATCAAAGTCAGCCCCACCCTTATTGGATGGCGGGTCGTTGTCTGTGATGCCACTCGTGTAAAAACAAAGTTTACCAGTTTCGTATCTGAATCTTTCATGACCGCTAAGTTAAATTTTAAGGTGTGATAAAATTATAGCCAATTACAATTATTTTTATTTTAATCAACACAATTCTCCAAAATGTACAAAATATAAAAAGCATACATGAAAATAATTGATAATCAAATGTAAATAGACATTCGGTTTGTTGCATTACAAAATAAAACGAAACTTATTCAGTGGAATGTTTGATTGATTGATTGATACGTCTATTGAGAAAAAAATTACATTTCAAAGGGATGAAGTGACATAATTCATCCCCACCCCATTCCAGGAATGTCCCTCTCAAGACTCACATATATCCCTAATAAAGATATATCTCATATAATAAATTATAGTACATACAGTTATATTCTAGATGCAAAATTTCTATATTTCTTTAATATTTCATATATTTTTCTATTTTTAAACATCCATTCTATTTGCTTGGACACATTATTTATTTGGGCATTTCTATATACATTAAGCAATGGGCATTCCAGTAAATAATGTGGCAGGGTATGTTCTACAAACTCTGCATTTTTTATCCTATTCACTTCTCTTAATTCCAAGTTCCCAGTAATATTTAGATCCTAATCTTAACCTCAAATACATTGAATCTTTGCACCTGGTCCTATCTTTCTCATATGTAAAATCTTTTACTTATTATATTTACCGTAATTTGCTCCTTAGTTGTTTCAAGGTTTTAATACATATTATGTCGATCTCGGCCTTTTCCGTGGCTCTTTTTTGCTATTATGTCTACTGCTTCATTAAGACTAATCCCACATGTGAAGGGACCCATACAAATCGAACACTATTGCCTTTTTTCTTTATTTTATTTTCTAATTTTCTACATGAACCAATAATGTGTTCAAAGACTGGACTCCCGCTGTTCAAAGAATCCAAAGCTGCCCTACTAATAACAAAAAAATATGTATCTTTATTCCTCTTTACAACATTTTTCAATCCTACTAACATTGCATATATCATCAACTTATATTGATGATATAAAATTGCTCAGCCGGAGTCCAATTGTGGTGTCAGTAGTACCTTGTTCTATGTCCTGTCTTATAAGGATCCCACACCCTGCCCTGCCACTTGACACAACTGAAACGTCACAATATACATGCTATGTGTTTATTTTAGGCAAATTACTAATCTTATTCCCATATAAAGCCCTTAACTGTCCTGGTTCATGCAATCATTTCTTCATTGTGAGAGGCACTATGTCTAACTCTACTTCTCGTTCTTCCCAGGATGGATTCTTACAACTTTTCTGAACAGCTGTACACCAGTCTGTCAGATTACATTTTTTAATAATATTTACTAATCCATTCATGTATCCTCTCTTGCCTTGCCTCCAGAAGGTCCATTTATTTTTTAAGCCATCAGTTATGTCTTGTACAAATTTAGCCCCACTTTTCCCTCTCATTAATCAAACTGCTGCAACTGTATTAATTTCATTGACCCTCTGTGAAATGCTCTGTAACCTCAGTTCCATTTTCAGTATTTCATTCATTGCATTCTTTTGCATAATCTCAAGCTTCCGTAACCTTCCTTCACCAGTACAAGAGAGGACAGGTGCTGCTGCATTGTCTATAAGTGATCTTATGGTAGAAATATACATCATTCTCAGTATGGGTACCCCAGCTCCTTTACCAAAACATGCTAGAGCCTTCAAGGGCTGTAATCTTGCTCTACATTGAGTGAGGACATGATATATTTCTGCCTCTTTACTCTCACTAGTAAAGCCAATATACATTCCTAAATATTTATATTTTGACACTTTCTCAATATTTTTTTTCATTTAGAGAAAGAGATTCAGTTCCTCTTCCTTTCATTCTCACTTGGTTTTTTCTTCATTGATAACTAAGCCCATCTTTTGAGAAAGAACACAAAAATTAACTAAAGCAATCTGCAAAAATTTGACAGGGTTTCCTTGAAATAAAATGTCATCTGCATACATGATGGTTACAACTCCTTTAGGATATTTGTGCGAAGTTTTCTTGTTTATTAACACATTAAATAACTTTGGACTCAATACTCCACCTTGGGGGTTGCCTAGTTCAAGTGCTCTTTCCTCAGACAAGCTTCCCTGATACCATACACAGGCTCTCTTCTCATGCAAGTAGTCACCTATCCAGTGTAACAACTTTCCTGATACCCCGAGTGCAGCTAGTTCATTCATAACTACTTCACTGTGAGCTTTATCAAATGCTCCTTGTAAATCAACAAAAACTTTACATTTGCCTGCATCATCTGATAAACATTTTATAACACAGTCTGAAGTGCCTTTCCCTTCCCAAAAAACAAATAAATTACAAGATAGATTATCCCCACAATATATATAAGCCTATTTAATAATACTCTCTCCATCATCTTGGAAAAACAAGTTGTTAAAGACACTGGCCTGTATCCACCAGTTGCCTTAGGGGCAGGAATGACTATAGCTCTTCCATTCTGTTGGTAATCTACCCTCTGTATAGCTCATATTGAATAAATCTAATAATGGACTATTTTCCATACCAACTAAGTAGTTAAAAATTTCATAAGTCGCATCATCTTCGCCTGGTGCTGTAGATTTTCCTTTTTAACAGCATTTAACAACTCATCTCGAGTTATATATACACATGTTACATCACAAATATTTAGAGCTGATGAAATAAATCTTCTTCATTCATTTTGCCACTAATCTAATGCTTCTATTGTCCTGTTAGGCAGGGAGGCACAATAGCAGCTTTAGCCCATTTGTCTACCATTGGATGAGGATGACTAATAGAATTACTTTTTTCCTCTAATTTTGTAATATCCCACTGTAGCGACAGAAGAATAATATTATGTAATATGATGTAATGTAATATATAATTGTTGTAACTAGCCATTCTGCTCATGTAACTGTTGTTGAGTCGGCTGTCTGACGTGGCTGAACTTGGTTCGAGACTTGAGCCTAGACAGCTTCGTTCAGTCAGCCCAGACAGCCCAGACAGCCACAGCGGAAATTCAAGGCAGCGTCACTAGCAGCGAAGCCGATCGCCCTCGCCTGCAGGCAGCAAATCGTCAGGACAGTCCAACAACCTGTGCTTCTACCATCGACGCTCCGTTGCCAGATGCCCTGCTCCTGGTCGGGAAACGAATCTGGGCAACCTGGTCGCCTCTTCCACCTCACAGATCACTGTACCGGTATGCGCTTCTTGATAAACACTGGAGCCCAGTTCAGTGTCCTGCCGGAGCCCAGCAGCCAACCAACACCCACATCAACCACCAAGCTACTGTCACCAAACGACACCCTCATCAACACCTACGGCTCCAAGTCAGTCACGCTGGATCTCAACCTTGGCCGACGATATGCATGGAAAATCTTAGTAGCTGATATCTGTTTCTCCATCATAAGCATGGATTTCCTGCAGCATTACTGGTTCTCAATCGACATGCAGCACCACAAGATCTGTTACCCAACCAACCAGCGCTGAGTCAGTGGGCGGCCATCCACCATTGCATCTCTGGGACTCACTGCCGACCACCCTGAAAATTCTTCTTATATCAAGCTGTTGGAGGAATTTCCGTCTCTGACGTATTACAGTGACAGCCCTCTGCCACTCAAACATGAAGTGGTCCACCACATTGAGACCAAAGGCCCGTTAGTCTTCTCCCGCTTTCGGCGCCTAGCACCCGACAGACTCCACATCGCAAGGAGGGAGTTCAATTATGTTCACCCTGAGCATAATCTGCTCCACATGGTGCCAAAAAGCAGCCCGGAAGCTGGCGCCCCTGTGGTGATTACCGCGTCCTCGATGCGGTGACAGTCCCCGACAGCTATCCATTACCACATATGACTTTGCCGCCAATCTCGCTGGAGCTACCATCTTCTCGAAGATAGACTTCATGAGGGCCTACAACCAAATACCCGTCAACCTAGCTGACGTTTGTAAAACTGCTGTAACTACTCCTATCGGCCTGTACGAGTTCGTCAGGCTTCCATTCAGCCTGAGGAACACCAGCCAGACATTCCAGCGTTTTATCGATAACGCGCTGAGAGAACTGTCATTTGTCTTCTTCTACGTTGATGACTACTTCGTGGCCAGTCGTTCAGAGGAAGAACATTTGCAGTGTCTTCGCCTGATCTTCGACCGCTTCCGCCAGTACGGGATCATCATCGACAAAGAAAAGTGCCAGTTTGGCGTCCCCGAGCCTTCGTTCCTGGGAAATCACATCTCGCAGCACGGAACAAAACCCCTGCATGATAAGGTCGACATCATCACCATTTTCCCACTGCCCCAAACGCAGAAGCACCTCAGGCTGTTCCTTGGACTCGTGGCATATTACCACCGTTTTGTCCCTCGCTGAGCTGCCTTACTTCACCCGCTCTACGCTCTTGTACCGAAGAAAGATAAGACAGTAATGAGAGCCGTGTTCTGGACGTCAGAGGCAACACAAGCATTTGAGGAGGTAAATAAAGCCTTGGCCAACGCCACACTACTGAGCCACCCTCACCCTGGTGCACCTATCAGCCTAATAGTGGACGCCTCTGATACCGGAGTTGGCGCCACGCTTCACCAGCACATTTGCAGCCGCGCCGAACTACTGGCCTTCTACTCAAAAAGCCGGCAGCCACAGGAAACGCAATACTTTACATTTGGTCGTGAGCTGCTCTCCGCATACCTGGCTGTAAAGCACTTCCGCTGCTTCTTGGAGAGACACAATTTCTGCTTCTACGCCGACCATCAGCCCCTTGTGTCGGCTGCCATTAACGCCTCGGGTCGGCACTCACCAGGGGAGCAACGGCACCTGGATTTCATCCTCCAATTTATGGCTAACATTCGCCACATCAAGGGTGAAAGCAATAATGTCGCCGATGTCCTCTCGCTCGTTTTCGCCCTCTCTGCTGAAGACCCTAACGCCTCCAAACTGGACTTCACGCTGCTTGCTGATGCTCAACAATGCGACAGCGACATACAACAGCTACGAACCACGGATACGGGGCTCCAGCTTTACGACATTCCTCTCCCCAATGGCAAGACGTTACTCTGTGATACGTTGACCAACAGACTTCATCCATTAGTTCCCCTGGATAAGCGCCGACAGTTGTTTCAGTCGCTGTACTCGCTCTGTCACCCTGGCATCCGAACAACGCAGAAACTCGTCAAACAGTGCTATGTCCGGCCCTCCATCAACAGTGACGTGCGACGCTGGACCAAAACGTGCACGGCCTGCCAAAGCTCTAAGATCCAATGCCACACTAAGTCACCTGTTGTTACGTTTCTACCACCATCAGCTCGGTTTGACCACGTCCACGTCGACATAGTTGGACCACTTCCGCCCCTCAGAAAGCTTCCGATACCTTCTAACAATCGTCGACCACTTTACTAGTTGGCCAGAAGTGGTACCCATAACCTAGGTCACCGCAAAAGCAGTCGCTAAGGTCTTCGTCCCTGGTTGGGTTGCTCGCTTCGGGGTGCCCTCAACTGTGACGACCGATAGAGGCCGGCAATTCGAATCCGATGCTGTGACATCAACTGATGAAACTGCTCAGCTCTTCCCGCATATGCACCACCGCTTACCACCTAGTAAGCAACGGGCTAGTTGAGCGGTTTCACAGCCAGTTGAAGGCAGCCATTATGGCCCAGTCGACACCAAGCAGTTGCCGCTCGTTCTCCTAGGGATCCTGTCAGCCCTTATGACCGATTTGGGCTGTTCAGCGGCTGAGCTCGTCTACAGCTCTGCCTTGTGCCCTCCCGGAGAGTTTCTAGCCTCCATATCTACTCCATCATCACAGACTGGTTCAAACGTGGGGATACTCCACGACTGTATCCGGTCTCTGCGTCTTACACCATCAAGGCAGAGCTCTCAGAAGCAGGTTTTCATGGACAAGGCATTGTACGAGGCAACACATTTTTTCATACGACGTACGGCACATGGACCGCCACTGCAACGCCCCTACGACGGTCTCTTTAGGGTGCTCTACCAGTCGTCTAAGTTTTTTAAGATCGACCGCCAAGGGATTCGGCACACAGTCTTCATCGACCAACTGAAACGGGCCCACATCGACGAGGACACAGATATTTCCGGCCTCAGCATAAACAGGCCGACCATTGCTGCCTCCGCAAGCGACGCAGAACCTGCGTCTGCGCCACCACTACACTAATGTCTGGGGACGAGGTCCGGTCGTGTGGTACGGCTACTGCTTCTGTTTCGACGCTTCACTCTCCTTACAAGTGATTGTGGGGAGGGGGCTGATGTAGCGACTGAAGAATAATATTATGTAATATAATGTAATGTACTATAGTTAACAGATACCTATAATTGTTGTAACTAGCCATTCTGCTCATGTAACTGTTGTTGAGTCGGCTGGCTGACGTGGCTGAACTTAGTCGAGACTTGAGCCGAGACAGCTTCGTTCAGTCAACCGGTATATATACTCGTTGGCGGCCTCGGAACGGCCAATCACTCTCGCTCCGTGCTAGAGCACAGTTTCCTAGCCACACCAATAAACTGATAACCATAGCCTGAGTTTTTTTGGACCAAATCCTACACTACCATATATCTTTGAGATTTTTACTATCCCCAATGTGCTGTATAAAGTCTTGCTAATATTTCTCCCTTGCCTGCCCACATATTATGGCTATATCCATGAAGATTTCCCTATCTTCTTCTCGTCTACCATTCTTTATCCACTTTTCATATGCTGCCCTTAACATTTGTGTCTATCCCTTTAACATTGTCATTCGTATAGCAGTGTTTCCTAGCCCCATGTCTCTTATCATTTATCTTTATCTTTGTCGACTTAGTTAAATATCTTTCTTTCTCCCCAACTAAATCATTATAAAAGCTATCCATACAGATTGGTGTGTAATTTCTGTAACATTTCCCTGTATTTTGGGTGAACACTTCTGTGTCATCCTTGTTTAGTTTCAACCTCTTTTCCTATATCTTACCTGTCTCTTCCCTAATGGAAATTGAACATACACAACAAAGTGATCACTGATTAGCTCCCTTATTATCTCACATTCTCCCTGGTCTCCCTGACTGCTTATCATGGAAGCACAATCTAACCTTCCTTATTTCCTAACAAGTATGCATCTGGGTGTTCTTGTAAAAATTGCAAAAGTTTTATACCGTTTCTATAAACTCTCCCCATTGTTTCCAGTCTTGGATGTCGCGCATTAAAATCACCTACAGCCAAAGCTGAGTCCAAATACATGCAATCTGGTAAGGAGTTGAGGTCTAAAGAGCCTCCAGAAATATACAAATTTGCCATGTTCAATTCTCCTTCCTTCAAATATATCTTTATACAGACACCTTCTATTCCTTGTACTCTACTCGGGCTTCCAACTAGTTCTGCTGGTATGGAATTCATATTGTATGTTGAGACCCCTCTTACACCTTCATCCGAATAGAGATGAAATCCCTTATATCCAGACAGTTTAAGCAGGTTGCCTTTTCTGTCCCCAGTCTCCTGAAGGGTAATTATGTCATATTATTTTTAAGGGTAAAGTAATGTACATCTGTTACTCTATTTCGTAGGCCAATAACATTCCAGGACATTATCTTAAGCCTAGCTAGATCCATTATTAATATTTACTCACTTTATATCCTTTCCAATCAAATTCTTTAAGAAGGCCA
Source organism: Homarus americanus (assembly GCF_018991925.1). Taxonomy (NCBI): domain Eukaryota; kingdom Metazoa; phylum Arthropoda; class Malacostraca; order Decapoda; family Nephropidae; genus Homarus; species Homarus americanus. The sequence goes on from NW_024743709.1 coordinate 13,505,760, forward strand.
AATCATCCTGCACAGTTTCCCATTTCCTCAAAAGCTTTTCTTTGTCAGCATCGTTACACTTTACCAACACCTTTTTAAAACTTTCAGTTGTTACTCCCTGCACTACACAATCCTTTATTTTTCTCTCTTTCTCTTTAATATTTATTTTAATTACTGAATTTTTCAAAATTTTGGACTTTCCTGTTTTCCTTCTAACTCTACATAATTCATAGCTTTGTTTTCCTTTTCTATTTATCACTGTATTAAGTCTTTTCTCTATCATTTCTATTTTCTGTCCTAAATTTTGCTAAAGCTGAAACATCTTACTCGCCTCTTCTCCCAGAATTTCTGGCACAGTTTTATCACTAACCTGGAGGGCCGCACCACTACTCCCACCTGCTATTTATTTATTATTCTGGTTGTTCCTGGCATCAACAACTCTTCCAGCCGCAAGCGCTGTCCTTATCCTTCTTGGATCTTCATACCCGGCATTCCTCGGGATCACTGTCTCCACTGTCTGTGTGTTCTACTGCTGTCTTGTCATTGGCATACCACTGTGTACTTCTTCAATGTTCTCTGAATAATTCCTTTGTTGGTCATTTCTCAGACGTGACCTCATCTCACATGCAATTGAACTAGCATTGAGAGTCTTACCACAATTACTACAACAAGGCTTTACTTTCTCTCCTGCTTTGATCTTGTCCTTACAGTTGCTAGATTCGTGCCTCTTCCCACAGAATCTACAACGTGGGTCCAGTTGACAGCTCCAGGCCATGTGTCCCCATCTGCAACACTTGAGACACATTATTGGTTCCTCTACATACAGTGCCACCTTCCTGTACCCTACTCCCGTGATGAACACTTTGTCTGGAACCTTTCCTCTCATTAGGGCAATAACCCGGCTTCTCTCTTCGCCCCTTATTAAATGCCTCTTGACCCAAACAAGTCTCTCGTCATCCAATAAGAATTCTGGATCCAGTATTACAGGGTACCTGAAGATTATAACCTTTGTAAGTATGTCTCTCTCCTCCGGCAAAACCATCACTTATCTCTTGTTCCCAGCAGTCGTCAACATTTCCACAGCCTCCATGGTCCCCACTGTAAGATAAGGCTTGTGTGTGCCCACTTTCAAAAGAGGCTGGAAGCTGCGATGCTCCCGTCCTAGTTGTACTGCCCATTTTAATTTTTCAGGGAAGGTCATCGTGCATGACTATGGAAAAATCAATCTCTTCCGGACACGACCAACTTCACCTTGTGTGTGTTCTTGTCTACTTCTTTCAAATTCCATTCCATACTTTGCTCTGTCCTTGATCCATTTTCCACTATTTCCTTTCTGTTATTTCCATTATTATTACCGTTCACGATCATTTCTTGTCCTAGATTTTTTGTCTCTTCTCCTCTCTCTCTTCTTCGCTTTCACTTTCCTCCGCTTGCCAGCTTGTCTCCCTTATCCTTTTAGGAAATCCTTTCTTGTTCACTACCTCTTGTTGCAGCTGTATATCCTCACTTCGTAACTTCCCTTGTGTTTCATCATTCGCATTAGACTCATTACTACTCAACTCAAGGTCTTCAAGAACTTCGTCCAATACTTTCTTCTCTTTACTCTTCCATGTAAATTTCTTAAGCAATAATTCATTTTCCATGGGGCAATGTTGACCCAGCTAGGAGTGATGGAACACCGAGCAGTTATTTTCGTGTGGTAAACAGCTAACTTCCCAACACCAAAGTTGCTTGATGGTACTTATCTTATCCTTAGGTCTTTATACACATTTCTTTTTTCTTTTTTTTATGGGAATTAGCCCACCTAGGCACAGGTCACTGACACACATCGGGGCCTAGGGGTAATAATAATAATAATAATAATAATAATAATAATAATAATAATAATAATAATAATAATAATAATAATAGTAATAATAATAAAGAACCACAAAGAAATATAAAATGAAAAAAAAAATCAAAAGTGAGGAACAATACTGTATATGTATGTTGTGTTGTCAATAGTAAGAGAAACAATTGAGACCCTGCAATTGTGTGTAAATGTGGCAGAAAGTCAGATCAGCAACCTGGGACTTGGTCACAATTTTCGTGGAGCCATGTGGCAGCAAGATCTACCATAGACAACACATAATGCTTCCAATATCTTCCCAGGCGGTAGTACCTCCCTGTTTGGTAGCTGCCTAATACCTACTACCATGTAGGTAAGCCTATATATATCCTTCAGATAATGAAATAGGCTTGAAAACATCCCAAATTTGGGTGCATGCACTCACAGCTCGAAAGGTTTGAGACGAGACTAAACTGAATTTCTGAGAATATCAAAGCAAAGATTTTACTTCATATCTAAACAAGTAGACCTGCTGTACTGTGTTAATAGTTTAGTGTAGCCTAATAAGTAATTAATTTTAATGGTTGCTTCTACTGTACAATGCACAAGTACAAAAATATATTTAAATTTTTTTCAAAGTAAAAAAAAGGAAGATTTACGCTGTTTTGAGGTGCAAAATCGACGAATCATGAACCCAGGGGAGACCAAATTACTTAGCAAATTACTTCGAAAACTATGTGCCGAAAGAACATTCACATATCAAATATGAAAACAGAAAATTAATAATAAATATAAATTATTTCTAGAATTTCTTAATGTAAGTAATGTTTCCAAAAATTTATTTCAAGCTTTCAAGGTTGGGGTAAATTTTTCAAGATCTAGCAACAAATTTCAAGCAGTGGCCCCACCGGTCGCTGTCAGGTCATCGTCTCCATTACACAAACACGCACCCAAGCAGTTTAACAATGGAGCTCTAATACTTCCATTTTTCAATAAGGACTGGGAGAGGATGTTACTGTTTCATTGCTTTGTTTAATGTTTAATAAAAATCATGAAACAGTTTATCCAATCAAGTTTTACATTAGTTGACATAATAGTGCACATTAACAGACAATGGAAATAATACAGTGGTAAACTAGAGCTGGTGAGAGACCTTGTGACATCCATGCCGGAATGGCTGCAGGCCATCTTTGAAAAGTAGGGCAGCAGGACTGGCTACTGAATGAATTATTTTGGTGACAATATGTGTTATGCATAATTTCTGTAATCTAAGGACTAGATTGTTTGAATTATTGCTTTACCTTTATTAACTGTGAATATTTACAAAGATATTGAGTGTACATAACATTAGATAGCCATCATTTATTGTTACCTATATGAGTATAACTAATAATAAAATAGGGTAATGCTGCTTTTATCATATTTTTTTCCCATCCAACGCTAATCAATGGTGTTGTGACCTACTTCTAGTTGTGACAACTTTTATATTAATCGGATTGCTCATATGTCAGCTATACTCCCATCATGTCGTCCATTGTAGGGATCAAGCCAAGGTTATGTGTCGTCGACCACAGCTTTAATAAGGTCATTATCGTGAAGGGTGATAAAGTGTTCTCTTATGAACCATAATATCCCTCACATTCATGCTTAGTTTTCTAGCTACCTTTCGGAGTTACAACACAGCTTGGAGGATTTTGATATTATCGTTGTGAACCCCTAGCTACCAAGACACACACACCCCATTATTTCATGATTATCTAATAATATTGTAAGACTTGATTGGGTAAAATGTTTCATGAATCTATTAAACAAAACAATGGCATCCCTTCCCAGTGCGTTTTGAGAAATGGAAGTATCAGAGCTCGATTATATAACTGCGAAACTATTTGTTTACGCGTGGGGAGGGTAGCCGGACAGCGGACCCGCCGTCCAGTAAAGGTGGGGAAGACTTTGAGCACTCCACTTTGACTGTATCAGAAACTTCGGTCTGGGACTGTACCTCCTGTGACATTGGAGGTGCACTTTAGCTAAGGGATAGGAAGAATGGGATGAGAGATCTGAAATTAGAACACTCTCATTAGTAAATGCGGTAGATATATCAGGAATGACGTTAAACAGGAGGATAGATTGTGCTGCGAATAGGGAAAGAACGAGACCCCTCTATGATTGAAATTTTTCCCTCATAGGTGAATGAAGAGAAGAGATCCTGATGGGGCCTTTCCACATTGGTGGTTGCTATTGGTTTGAATTTGGGATCCAGGGAACCACTTTTAGAAGTTCGACACTTTGGGTGTTTACAAGATTGGATCGTATGGCCTGGTTTTTTACAGTAAGAACAATAAAACTTGGTTGCATCAGGGGGGGTAGGTGTGGGACCTTTCGACCTACCACTCACGTCCCCAAGGTTATCATCAGAGGAGGACCTAACATGCTGGAAAGTACCACGTTCCCTACTGCCCAGTGACTCCACCAGCAAGGCGTACGCATCAGCCAGCTCAGCCGCACGCCCTAAATTAACCTCTCCACGCTCCTCCACATGCTTCAAGATGTGAAATGGTATCTTGCTCTTCCACTCCTCCAGGACTACCAAGTTTAACAAATCCTGAAATGTGGAGGTCTCTGTAGCCTCTAACCACTTCTTGAAAAACCTAAGCTTTTCTTGAGCAAACTCAACAAAGGTGTGTGAAAATGTTTTGGTTAGTTTACGAAACTTCTGCCGGTATCTATCTGGCGTGATAGCATAAGAGGTGAGGATATTCTTTTTTACGTTATCATAGTCATCAGTCTGGTCTAAACAGTTATAAACTCTACGAGCCTTACCACATAATTTAGGAACTAACACCGACACCCACTGGTCCTTAGGCCACTCATTCTTCCGGCTATTTTCTCAAAAGTCCTAAATGACCCGTCCCTCGTCCATATCAGATTCATCAAACTCGGGAACAAGGGAAGAAGCATTAGCAGGGTTAAAAGCAGCTAGTCTCTCTTTTAATGCCACTTCTTTTGATTTAAACTCCGATGTTAAGGTGACTTCTTTCTCTTTCACCTGTAGTTCTTTCAGTCTAACCTCCTGCTCCAACTTGGCCTGTTCCTACCTTTCCTCATGCTCCAACTTGGCTGTTCCGACCTTTCCTCATGCTCCAACTTGGCCTGTGTTCCAACTTGGCCTGTTCCAACTTTTCCTCATGCTCCAACTTGGCCTGTTCCAACTCATGCTCCAACTGGAGTTCTTTCATTTTGATTTGGAACTCGAACCTAGCTCGTTCTAGTTCTAAGGCGTCTATTCTTTGTGTTTCTTCTTGAGGGCTAGCCAGACCTGAGGCAACTTCTGAGTGAGGAGGGGTGGTGGATAGTGGTTGAAGTTTCTTGGACATGGGCGTTAATCGGTCAACAGCGGATTCTTTTAAAACTTCTTGTTGAACCAACATTTCAATTACCTGATTTTTTAACATTTCCTTAGTCAGTTGCTGTGAATATGGGATATTGTAATAGTTGGCTATTTCTTTCCATTCTTTCTTCAGGATATTAACACGTAATTTAGCTACGGAAGGATTTTCAATAAAATCCTGGAGATCAAAACCTGAGGTGGCCATTGTTAAGAAAAACTAGATAAATTAACTAATGGTCAAAAGATAAGATAAGTGGATTACCCTAGAAAATATCACGGCAGTGGATAACCAGAAAGTCCCGGAAACTACCCAAGTTATACCTAGGGAAATTACACTTATGAATATTGTTCTTCTGATAAGATCCTTAGATAAGGATAAGAGACTTGGAAAGATACTTGAAACAGGAAGGGCGTATTACGGCATTAATATAAAGATCCGGATAAACAACCCTTGAGTTACTTTATTATTGACCCCGAATGAGATAATGAGAAGAACAATAATTGAGGCTTTATAATTATGGGGTCCTGGTAGAGAGGGGCGTCCCAAGATATCACTTCACCCTAAACTAGTGACTATGGAACAGCCTACTCTGGAGCGAGGGTACGGCATTAAACAGATCCGGATTCTTCCCTACACTCGATAAGACTTACTACACGACTGCCACGTGTAATAACAGGTAAGCCTTATGACACTCGGAACCTAATATCCTACGTCTGTCACTCTTACTGTAAGATAATACCAATATATGCACATGCATATGAAGGGAACTTTAAACCACCGTAAAGCAATTGTGAACAAAAGTGACTGGGAGGAATAATTAACAAGGAGTAACAAGGGGGGAAGAAATATGGCACTTATGTTTGGTCCTGTCACGGTCACCATTTGTTAAGAGTTGGGGATTTAGAATATAGTTAAAAGTCTACCCAGATCCCAACAGGCAACAACAATAAAAAACAAAGACAATCGTACTATAAAAGGGTAGACAAAGGATGGGAGTTTTTGTTGTGTATAATAAAGTACCATAAATTCCTCAACAAAATATTCAGCTTTCTATAATTTACCCTTAACCATACTTAACCTAAACATAAGCAACATTGGCTTAACAGTATATATATATTTATACACCATACAACAATTTGAAGCAAGTGGACGTGGGGAGGCAATATAGGATAACAAATACTGAAGTGCAGTGCTGAGATGGCTGAAGAGTAAGGCTGAGTATTGAAGAAGATGGTAGGTAGTCACTGTGCCGTAGGTTTCCAGGATAGGTGATCCTAGTGTGGTCACTTTCCAGAGTGAACTGAACTCTCCTCGATCTGCAGCTGATGAGGAAGACTTGGAGTAGGTTGCTCAACAACCAGGATATGGAGAAGGGAAACCCCAGAGTGGTAACTAAGACTGGTCATACTCGGGTTTCGTCCCTAGATGGCGTTGCTCGTGGTGCCGGGTAGGTAGATCATGACAATAGATGGCGTGGTTCGTAGTGCTGGGTAGGTAGATCATGACAATTGATGGCGTGGTTCTTAACACTCCTTAATTGATAATTTTGTCTCACCTTCCGGTAATTGCAGTAATTGAGATGTCTCAGAGATCCAAATTAAATTCGTAATACCTGTTGTTTAGGGTCGAGTAGGTCAGACTATCATTTCCATGTCTATGGATACCGGGGCTGAAGTTAACGTAAATTTAGTAAATTATTTTAATTGTATAGCTTATGTAGCCAAGGGTGTTAATATTCCTGGTCACTTGCTAGTGACCAACTTCTCCTATGTGGACTCCACTCCCATACAAGCTCACTTCAACTTGGCGTTAGAGCATACCAAATATTCTTTGGACTTCATTATTTCCCAGTTTTCTGAAATCGCATCCGAATGTTACAACAACCTAAGCTTCTCTAACTTCCCCGTCATATACGTACATTAGTGTTAAGAGTAGGATGAAGAGAGGCCTACTAAATTTTCTCGGATACATTCGGAAAGCTTTCTATGGAGCAGCTACATAGGATGACTTAGCTAGTTTGCAGAAACACATAAATGCATCAAAACTTCGAGCCGATTAGTATTCAGCTCTACTGAGCAGACAATATTCTAACTTGTTAGCTATCCTTGTTAAGCGGTTAGATGAGACCAGTAGCACAGTAATATGAATCAACTAATGGATAGTCAATAACAATGAAGTTTCTAAATTTAAATTGCTTGAGCAAAATGATGGTGACGACTCTAGTGGATTCTTAATCGGTCCCAGTACAGTATCTAATTTAAATTTTCTGAACTTGAACCCTGCAGTTTCTATGGACCGTTTAGAGAGTTATACAGTTGGTTTCTGTTTCTGTCAAGCCTGGACTAACCACTTTATACTTAACCATTTATCGACAAACATATTTTCAGCTAATACGATATTATGCCTTTTCTCAGTATTGTAAGAGATCGCACAGTGATCATACACAATGTTCTAAGTCCTTTCTCCTGTCTCACGAGAAGTCCCCTATGGCAATTCCACCTCCGGCAACATTTTCCACATGCATGACCTATTTAAATAATCTTCTTGTTTCCCTACCAAGATTAATGTGATTTTTTTCATCATTGACTGTAAATGTATTTTTTTGTGGGGATATTGGGGACTGTTTACTTTTATTTCCCGCAGGGCGTTCCTGTGAATGTAACCTGTCCCACTGAACCGTCAAGAAGCTTCACTGTGGGCCAAGGACGATATGTCTGACTTAAGGAATGCTCCTTGTCCTCCAGTCTCTGGACAATATTGCAAGCGATACACCATAGCAATTCGACCATCATGCAGGAGAACGTCAGTGCTCTTGTATTGAATTTGCGGAAGATAAACCTTGCATTGGAAACTAAGAACCTTTTTTACGGAAAAGAAGTGCCGATCGAAACCTTACATGTTTGGTAACTCATGAACTTTGTTAATAGTTTCAACCATCCCACAGTGACTTCTCTAGTATTGTTTGCTATGATTACCACGTTGCTCCTTTTGCTCATCACTGGTATATATTTAAGGTAACACTTTTGTTAATCAGTTGCACAGTCCGCAGTAGAAGCTGCCAGGTGTCCTGTTACCTGCCCTGCTTTGAGACATATAGCCGATTAATATGCTGACCCATTAAGGGAACATTACTAGAGTTATAACGGACAGCCAGTGACATTATTTAATTTCTTGGATATAATTATTTGATTGCAATTTTATTCTGAATGGATTTTCTATTTTAGGTAAAGTATATTTTATTTCACATTTGTATTTTCTTTGTTATTATATTGTAACAGTGTCATGAGTGTTTCCCGCCTGAGGGTTCGGACCAATTGCAGGGACCTGTGAGGGCGAAAGCCTTTGGCCTGAACAAATAAGAAAACCTGTGAGATGTGACGTCATGAAGAGGTGGCGTCCCTTGTTGGCGACAGTTTGAAAAAGTCTGCTTTTGGGAAGCTAAGTGTGAACGTGTAGGTGTCATCTCCTCACATATCAGGATATAGTGTGAGTACCTTTTAGGTTTATCCGTTTCACGAAATGTTTTGTGATTCAGGTGACCCCTGGTTAGCTTGCTAGGAAGATAGGTTATTGTTTTGAAGTGTGACTGTTCATTTTGAGCAACGTCGTTAATAAACGAAGAACCGTTATGATTAATTATCAATTTCCTTGTGTTGAGTAAAACATTATCATGCATGTCTCGGGTATCCCTGGTTATGCTATTATTCCCCAGTTATTCTCTCTCTCTCTCCCCTCATATCAGCTTACCCTCTTTGTCAGCAACCTTCGTGACAAACTAATGCAGCGCATTAAACGCCTCAGAACCCTTGTTGGCAAGGGCTATGGAATTAACATCACCTATGCTCGTACTTTCTATCTTCACTTCATTCGTTCTGTAGTTGACTATCATGCTCTCCATCTTGTGACTATTCCGCCTAAACAACTCAACAGCCTTGAGGTAGTGCAAAATGAAGCCATGCGCATCATCCTAGGTTGCCCAAAATCAACCAGAATTGTAAACATGAGGAAAGAGCTCGGACTGCCCTCCCTATCTGAGAGGATAGCTCTACTTAATACCATGTTTTGTGTCAAAGTTTTGAAGAACAATGGTTCTCAAACTACAGCTCAAACTGAGTTGATGTTCTATCTAAGTAATCCCGACCATCTCGCCAACCTTCCACAAAAGACTCTCTTTGGGGCGTGGCTTCATAAAAGTGTTGCAGATCTCTTGAAACTGAATGTCCCAATCACCCCAGACGAACCCATTAATGCCATTCCTCCTTGGCTGGATATATCAGTTCCTATTAATTACACTCCTGTTGGTAGTAAGCAAATGTTAAACACCGATGTGATGAGATGTGTCACACTAGAAACTATTAACAGACACATAGAGAGTATTAAATCAAGTGAATGTTATGCTTTTACTGATGGTTCTGTGCAGACAAACACAGGTAGAACAGGCTGTGCAATTGTAATATATAAAGAAAAAGAGATGATAGTGTCAAACAAACAAAGGCTGAACAACTGGGCCAGCACAACACAAACTGAACTAACTGGAATCTACTTAGCCACAGACTACCTCAAAGAAAATGGAGGTGGGGTGATATTCTGTGACTCTCAAAGTGCTTTGAAATCAATGAACAGCCCGTCAGGCTCTATGTCTAAAGTTGTATGTGATATTAAAAGGAATGTGATAACTGCCAATGAGAACAACTTTCGTATCGAATTTGTGTGGATTCCGTCCCATGTTGGAATCAGGTATCATGACCGTGCTGATAGACTGGCCAATGAGGCATGTAAGAAAGAAAATGTTGACCGTGACCTTGGCCTGTCCAATGCTGTAATTAAAAACATTCAAGTCAGAATCATGAACTCTGATCTAGAAGAAGTGAGAAATGCAGAGACCTGACAGTTGTAGCATTAGTAAATATGACAAATTTTGTGACAAGAGGTACCGGTATGGCCAGCATAAGGACAGAACCAGACAATGTGATGTAGTCGTGGCCAGAATTAGGCTAGGATACAGACACATCTGGCAAGTTAGTAACGCTGTACCCATACCGGAACACTCAGCATGTAAACTTTGTGATAAACCTTTAAAGCATACACTTGAACACTATATTATTGAATGTGACACTGTCAAAGACTTCAGGCCACCTGACTTATTGTATCTTGAACTATGTAATTACTACATTGAATCAGGGGTGCTTGAGGACATTCTTGCTGTTTATCCCAAATTTGCTAGCCCACACTGATTAGTCTTCAATTAGAATATGACTCCAATGTATGTGATCCACTGACCTATATATACTGCTAATGAATATGATGTATTTCCTTCTTTGTGTACGAACCTCTGTCCTGCATGGCAGTGAACAGTGGCATTACCCACATGAATCTGACCTATATATAGTGTCAATGAATATGATGCATTCTTTGTGTACGAACCTCTGTCCTGTATGGCAGTGAAAAGTGACATTACCCACATGAATCTGACCTACGTATATGTGTGTGTGTGTGTTGTGTGTGTATGTGTGTGTAATAATAATAATAATAATAATAATTAACGGTTTATTGAAAGAGCTTGGCAGCCAGAAGGCTGAAAATATACAGTTACATATTTGGGGAATGGGTTACGAATTACAAATAATATACAAGTGACATAAGTGACACAAATAAGACATATAGTAACTTAGATGGGGATCAGCTCAAACTACAGTTCATTTCAACATAGTGACAGTGTAGGGAGCAGTGTTTACTGGGAGTGAATACACTGATTTATTACATGTTATTGATAATTTTTACAATGGTTGGGACTGGGCTGTTCTTATAGCGATCAGTTCGTGCACGTATGGGCTGGATGCGGTTGTGGTGTCGAACAGCAATTCTCGGACAGGGGATCTCAGGTGGTAGTAGGGGCCGGTGTCGGGGATGGTGTAGAAGCTTCTTACCAAATTTGCAGATGAGGCCGTGGTGATGGTCAGTGAGAGTCGAAAGGGTCAGTGTGTTGAGCGCTTCTTGATATGTGGAGTAGGAAGGGGAGAGAATAATCTTGCATGCCCTCTTTTGCACTTTTTCTAGGTGTTTACGTTGTGTGGCATTTAGGGAGGAAGACCAGGTGGGGGAGGCATAGGTGAGCTTGGGAAGTATGAATGTTGTGTAAACACTGAGGAGCTCGTGTGCAGGAACTCCGAGGGACTTGAGTCGGCGGAGGAGGTGGAGACGGAAACTGGAGGATTTGACAACTTCACTGACGTGTGGTTTCCAATTTAGTTTGTTGTCTATGGTGACGCCGAGGAGCTTCGTGGAATCTACAACCTGGAGTGTGTTCGGACCTAGGGTAATGGAAGGAGGTGGGACAATGTCGGAGGAGAGGTTGATGTGCATAACCATGGTCTTGGTATGGTTGATGGTGACATGGTTGTTGGTGGCCCAGTTTTGGAGACTGTTCAATAAATCCTGAAGGGCGGTATAGTTGGGAGCGGAATTGTTGACGCTGATCCCAATGGTGGAGTCGTCGACATATTTCCAGCGAGCAGGGGTTTCTCTTAGGGCATCATTGATGAGCATAAGGAAGCAGAGTGGTCCCATCTTGGTGCCTTGGGGGACGCCACAGGTGAGTGACTGAAAGGTGGAGACAGCCCCTCGGAAGCGTACAGCTTGGCGTCGGTCACTGAGGAAGTCTGTAAGCCATGGTATGAGACTTCTCCGAAGCCCGAGGTCAATAGCTTTGTTTATGATTATATTGTGGTCGACTAGGTCGAACGCTTTAGTGAAATCAATGAAGGCGACAGCTACAGACGTTTTTCGTTTCTCGAGATGGCGGTATATGTAATCGAGAAAGCTGACAAGACAGTGAGTGGTGGAGGAAGTTTTCATGTTGCCAAATTGCTGAGGGTCTACGACTCCTGCAATATCAGCATAAGCCCAGTCAAACACAAAACTTTCACAGATTAGGCTGGGTATTGGGGTGATTGCAATAGGTCGTAGCTGATTTAAGGATTGTGGGCTGGTTGACTTGGGCACTGGTGATACATAAGAGGTCTTCCAGTCAGCTGGGCATCTGGCTTGACTGAGAGAAGCATTGATGATGGAGCAGAGGGGTTTAGCAAGCTCCGGGGAGAACTCCTTGAATAGTTTCATTGGTAAGTCAATGGGGGTGGTAGAGCGTTTTAATTTTAGTTTGTCCAGGCGTTTTGCTACGTCAAATTCCTCTACTAAGTCAGTGGGAAGGGGGGCTGGTAGGTAAGCAGGGAGAGTGGTTGTGTCAAGCCGTGGGAGCGTCTGGCATATAGTAGCGAAATGGTTATTTGTTTGCTCAGCTGCGTCAACATTAGTGAGATGGCTAAGGAAGGGGAGGGGGTGTGTCATATTGTTTAGTCCACAGAGTTCTTTAAGCTTACCATACCATTGACTGATGTTGGTCTGCTTCAGGTGTTGTAATTTGGTTGGGTAGTGGGACTTCTTTGCAGTGCGTATTTCGCGGATGACTCTGTTGCGAAGTGACCTGTGGCGGATGTGGTCATTGAGATGAAAGGCTCTGTCTCTCTGTTGCATAAGTCTTTTGATCCGAGGTGTGATCCAAGGCAAGTCAGCTGGGTGAGATCTGACGGACTTCTCGGGGAAGAAGTGGTGGTGAGCTTCGGTGGTGGTGTTGGTATAATTTATCCATTTGGTTTCCACGTCATCCACGCTGAGTACTTCAGTCCAGGGATAGTGAACTATCCACTGTCCAAAGAGGCGTACTGCAGAGTCAGTAATCGGCCTGTAGGTCTTGATGTAGGGTCTCTGTACTTGAGTGGGAGTGGCAGCAGGGGACCAGAGCACTGATAAGTGTGTGCTACACCCGACAGGAGGCAGTGGTTGAGGAGGTTGGTACTGGTCCGCTAAGTCAGTTAAGATAAGGTCAAGGGCGCATTTTGACCGTGTGTGGGGAAGGTCACAACTTGTGATAGTGATAGCTGGTCCTGGATATCAGTGGTGTCAATTTCATTTAAATCCCCACATAATACTAACTTGGCACATGGGTACCTAACTCTGAGGTGGTCTGAGGTGGTAATGAGATGATTGATAAGAGTGTCTCTGGTGGGTGATCGAGGCGGATGGTATACCACACAGATTATAATGGAAGCAGTGTTGCGTGGGTGTGCCCGCAGCACGACACGTACCCATAATGCTTCCACATCTGCTGGGACTTGAACATCCAGGCGTGACGGGCGTAGGTCATCTTGACAGAAGAGGGCAACGCCCCCTCCGCGTCTTTGTGACGAAGGTGATGAAAGAGTTGATATCCCTCAATGTGACACGTTCGGGTTTGCAGTCATCCATAAGCCACCTTGTGGCGGTTAGCCCTGACTATAGTTATGGCTCGTCCAGACTTGTTGGCTAAAGTGACGTTGGATAGCAGTAAAGACGGAATCAGCATATCCGTGGAACCCAGTGTGGTGGTATGGTCTGTCAGGGGTAGGTTTCTCCAGTTTCCTAGTGGAGTTACGGTTCTAATGGGCTTATGTGCAGCGGCCTTGTCTCTGACTCCATGCGTGGAATGTTCAGTGACTTGGGCGCATTAACCTCTACATCAGGATATCGTTCCTTTAGATGATAGGTCTTGTCAGATGTTATAAGTGATTGGTGGCCATCAGTTTAAATCTGTTGTGGGCGGACAGAGTGTTTGTCACTGGCGACACTTTGAACACACTGACACTTTAGTAGACATCTGTTAATGTTTGTCAGTTAGCCAGGACCAATGGACTTTGTCCTCAGTGCTTGGTCACAGGCAGGTTTACTGATATATAAAAGCATGGTGGTCCCTTAATCACTGGCATGTATGTATGTGTGTGTATATATATATATATATATATATATATATATATATATATATATATATATATATATATATATATATATATATATATGTGTGTGTGTGTGTGTGTGTGTGTGTGTTTATATATATGTATATGTACTGTCAAATATGATGCATCTCTGTGTAAGCCTCTGTCACCAGTGAACAGTGACATTACCCATGAATCTGACCTCTATACATTTATAGCTGTTAATGAATATGATGTATTTCTTTGTATATGAACCTCTGTTCTGCGTGGCAGTGAAGTGATTCACCCTCAGTGTCAAGACCTGACTGGATTATCTCAGAATAGGCAAACGGTTTTACAGCTCTGCCAATAAATTTGTAAAACTAAACTAAAACTACCCTCTGGTGTGAGGGCCTACATTCCTTAACACTCCTCAGCCTAAACAGCAAGCATAAACAACTCTCCCTTCTCCCCCAATCCCCAGTCTCCCAGTCCCCTCCTTCCACCTCCTTCATCTCACAAAGATGTACAGAAGTAGGCAATAAAAAAATATAAAGTAAAAGATAAATAAAAATAAAAAATAAGAACAGAAAAAATAATATTTTTTATTAATTAATTCTTACTCCGTGGTAATAGCGGTGTAGATAGTTTTCCATATCCGTCTCATGCCTAGCCACTCACGCTGCAAATGTTACTTTTAACATATATTTATTTGTGTTAAATAATAAGCGTTAAAGGTGATTTTTCTTCTGTTTAGTAGAACATTGAGGTTGAATTTGGAAATGCGTTTTGGATCCGTATCATACATGAGAATATACTGTGAGATAAAGTGGGTCAAGTGATAAGCTGTGGGGCTTGGGAGGGGGATAGCAACACCGGTCGCCACACTCACCTGTCTTCTACCAACCCCTTTTTTTTTAGAGAAAGGAGGGAGAAAGAAAGATTAGAGATGGGGAAGGAGTTATAGTTCGGAAATTGAAGAAATTTAGAAGGAGGTATGAGAGGGTGGGCTGACCGCCTAGTTAACTAATTGTGTGTTAGGGTTGTGTCATGGGTTAGTTAATGTCTGTAAAGTACAGGCACTAGACATCTACCCTGTCCCATATATGGGTGTTTAAGGGCCTTATTTGACCTTTTGGAGGTCAGGAACCATGTATGGTTGTTGTCGTTATCTGGGAGTCTTTGAAGTAGTTCTTGCTCTGATCGTTCTATCTTTGCCAGATTCTGTGTCAGGGGTGTGCAGCTGCTGGTTGATGGGTTTCATTCTCGGTCTCTTTGTATCTCGGCTGTGGTTCTGGTGAAGGGTATCTTTCACCTGTGACGAATCTTAGGGCTTCGTTTTGGACCACCAGTAATTTTAAGATTTGAGTGGTGTTCATAGTATGAAGAGTATTGCTGGGTAAGTTAATATCGGTATGATAAATGATGTCACCAGGCAGGTTTTATTTTTTCTCAGAGCGCTTTTAAAAGCGGTGTAGTTTTCTCAGCTCTCTTCTTGCTTTTCCTTCCTGCTGTGGACATACTGGGAGTATCCTGTCGTGGATATATGCAGGGCAGGAGGGTGCCCTGCTTTTGTATTCTATCTGGGCATTATTGGTTACTAATGGATGGGTTTCCTTCTGCATAAGGGTATCACTGTGAATTTCAGGAGACTGGTTTGGATTTTCCATTGTTTTTCGTAATTATTTACCTTTCTAATTCCCTTGGGTTGTCGGCCTGTAACGCTCGTGATTTTCCTTGATGTGTTGTTATTTGAGTGATGTCGTCTGCATACATAATATCTTCGTTACCTATTCTAGTGGGAGGAGGGTTCTCCTGCCCAGCCAACCTGGCTGCCCCGCCCACTCTCCCGCCCCACCTCGCTCCGACCTCTCAGCCCCATCAGTCCTGCCAGCCAACCTCAAGAGGGCCAGCATCTTCATACCGCCTCACCCTGCCCAGCCTCCTCTCCCCCACCCGCCTCCTCACCCACCCCTGCCTCCCTAACCCCCCCTCCTCCTCCTCAACCCCCACTACCTTTCTTGTTCGTATTTAGTTATTAAAACTTAGTGTAGTTAGCATCTAGAGATGGATTTCTGTAAGACCTTCCCTAGTGACCTGTCCCTGCTATTACACCATAGCATGTATTAAAAGTAATGACACCTGTTCCATGACATAACATCTATAGCTTTCTCTCTCTGCTATCCTGCATGGGTTACTTTCGGATTAACAGAGACAAATCTGTTGCATAATATCATGAAGGCATTTAGAGACGTAATAATTTAAAGTAAATGATAGTCACTTCTAGACATTCAGATTAAGGAAGATGGTATGCATGGCATATGCACAGTGGTGCGTTGCATTGTCTATATTAAAAATATTTTTGAGTTCGTTACCCTTTACTTGTACAAGTATGTAAAATATTTTGTATAATTAGGTGTGAGCAGGGCTGGTACTTGATACCTAAAAGATTCTTCAGAGAATGTTGTAGTGATGGGTTGTCAGACTACAGCTTACATCTCAGAAACAGTCAGACCTGACCTTACATTAGCAGGGTCAAATGTAAGGGGACCCCTTGCAGCCCAAGTCAAGGGGTTACAAATCACCCAGCACCCAGTCATGAGAAAAGGCCACCTGCCTTCAATATATACAACGACTTTTAGTCTCAGAAAAGTCCAGACCTGACCCTACATTAGCGAGCTGATTATGTAAGGAGACCCTTCGCCGCCACCCCACACGATCAGCTCAACCTGACGGCTCTTCTACCAATATATGGGACGTCGTAGCCCTCCCTCATGGGGGCGCTTGTGGTAAAGAAGCAATTACCGCTCTTGCCTCGCAACAGGACGTCACAGGTTCGATTCCCGGGCAAGCGGAAGTTGTTTGGACACTCTTCCTAGCCCTCTTGTTCCTGTTCACCAAAGCAGTAAAGTAGGTACCTGCTGTAAATCGAAAGGTTGCGAATTCGTATTCAGGGAAAGTTGTTGGGCTTCTAAACTTGAACTGCACAATTCGGAGGTGGCGACGAGGATCACACACCCAACACAGACAAAACCAAATACGTGCGCTATGCGCTAACAAAATAAACGCAGTCGTGTAAAGCCACGGCACTATCTCTCCCTCTACAATTCACTTCCTAACCTCCTGCTCCTTCCTCTGTCATCTTCCCCGCTCTGACTTTCGCTACCAACAACTTTTGGAGCTTCTATACTTGAACTGAACTCCCTCAAGTCAGAGACAAGTCGGGAGAGACAAACCTGAGAGGATCAGAGGAGGAGGTCCACCACAGCCCAAACCGCTCACGGGAGGAGAGTCGCATAAAACTTCCTCCCGACACACCAGCGCCAGCTAAGCAGTCTCCCCATAGAGACAACCCAGGACCACCTACTAGGCCTCCGCCAGATCCCGTGAGTTTTGTCAGGGCTTTCCATGGGATGAGTTACATACGTGGGAAGTGTATTCATTGTATTTTTCGTGTCCGAGAATCAGTGTCTAGTAACGTAATATGATGTCTAGTAACAGCTATGATGTCCTAGTAACGTAAATATAATGTCTAAGTAACTTCGATAGAAGGTGTTATTAATGTGTCCATGTCATTGTTACCTGCACATTATTATGGTAGGTGTGTCATAGGAGGAAGATCAGCTAAAACTAATGGCCCATCACTTTTTTTGGTAGATTTTGATTAATATATAAACCCAGAAAATAATTTCAGTTTCAATATTTTGCAACCTTTTGTTAGGTAGAAATTTTAGCGTGAAATTTATCGAAATCTAACGTACAACTGCATTAGTGCGTACAATTAAATAGTGAACATTGCTTTCTGGCTTCATTCTTTAACAACCCAACTAACAATATTTTTTTCTGTTTCAGATTCTGATGCATTTATAAGTTGATAATATTTGCGATGGCTGCTTGTGTCAGGACGAGGAACCAAATCAGCCATCTCAGTCACTATCTTGGGTCTGGGAAGCTCCTACAAGTCAGGTTGCCTACATTGAGAAGTCTTTGAGATACGGTGTTTTAATCAGGCAAATCAGTGAAAAGAACCAAGAACACACAAACAAAGGAACATTACTTGATGATATGACCAAAAGCTGTCTTGGCACAGTACCTCCTGGCTAACGCTCAGTTCAAGCCTCCAGTCATAACAAGTCAGAAGAAAGATTAGTGAGACTGCTAGCCAGTTGGGGAAAAGGCAAGAGATATCTCTTGGGGAGGAAAACTTGCAGTTAAGGACAGCTTTGTAGTAACTGGACCAGTTATTTGACATAATTACTTGCAAGTGCCCAATTGTTCTCTGTCCTGAGTTTGGATGCGATCGTGACTGTAAATCCGGGCCCACATCACCTGCATTTGCAATGAACTGAAGATTCCTGTGATCGAACTGGCATTTATTAAAAGCACAGAGAAGACTGGCAGTATAAGGCACTCTCATGATTTCTAGCCAAGATATTCCGGAGTCCAAAAAAGAAGACCAGGAGGCTGTCAGAGAGAGACAGAAAGAGGAGAAAAAGTTGCCGAGGAAAAGGGCCGAGAAAGGCCAGGGTGAGGTAAGGCCGGCAGATTGGAGTCAAGCTGATTGAAGTTTAATGACTTCCCCATGGCTGATCCGAAGTGCTGACCAGGAGAATGGTGACTTCATCCTAACCCAGAAAATAATGATCCCAAACCTTCCAGGCATAAGATTCAGAAATAGGAAAGATATCGAGCATAGCTCTGGCCAGCATGCGACACCACACTGGTCTCAGAAGAAACTGCAAGAATAAGCAACAACTGCCTGGGTTGACGGGGTGGTTTGATAACACCTGATGATGTTCACTAGTGATAGATCATAACAAAAGTAAGGAAACTCAAGGAAACTTGTCAGTAACCTAGAAGAGGTTTGATGGGGATAAGAGAAAATGGAATCAATTGTTTGTTCTTTTGATGGGAGAGAGGGATGACACTAAGTGTTCATGAAAGTTGGAATTCTGACATGTTGTTCCCTGCCATGGTGAAGGAGGAACACTACTCCTGCTGCAGTGAACCAGGAGGGAGAGAGAATGTTTGTGGCATTTCCTCCCAGAAGGAATGAGCATCAGGAAACCAGCTGAGATGGTGGCAGATAACGAGGTGGCCAGACTGGCTCCAGAGAGAGGAACGTAGACCAGACCCTGCACCCAGGCCATTGGAGGGGCAGCACCAACACGAACACAGGGTGGCAAGGGGGGTCATACAGTGGATAGAGCGGAAGATTGGGGGAGGAAGCTGGTCTGGATTGTTTGTGACCTCCCACACACCAACGAGTTGCCACTCAGACATCTGATCAGGAGCTGGATGGCAAGACTCTTTCAAACAACAGATGGTCTGGTCCTCTTGGCAAGATGCTGGACTCCTGCCACTAAGAGTTGAAATAAATCGAGCTTTGAAAAAAATCACAGTTGGCCCTCCACTCGGTGGGCTTGCACATACTGTCATTGACGACCGTTACCCCAGCCAGTACTATGGATTTACATGATTTGCAGTGCCATCAAAAGAAACTGGGGGTCATGTCTGATGAACTTGCTTACCTGCAGATAGAGTTGATCTCACATTCTGGAGTGGCTCACAACGGCTCTCCAGGTTCTGCAGAATTTGGGTCGCTCATCATAAACTGAAAGGGGAACCAGCTTTACAACCTGAGACTTATTGTCCAATTCATCGTGAGTGTCTACTTGCAAATTGGTTCAACACCAGGTCAAGTCATCGTTCTCGAAGGTCCGAGGCATGTTCTCTTCCAACTTGAGCGCCACAGGTAAGCCAAGAAGGTTGTTCAGATTGTGGGGAGCAGACTGTGAGAGATCTTCCTGGTATGCTCATCCCGAGGCAGTTCTGCAGACAATGCTCTGCAGTAGGATGAGGAGGAGAGAAGAGTGGCAGTCAAAAAGATCTTGGATATGAGACTTATGGGGAGGATCTGGGCATGACGAATCCAGTTGGTGACGATTCCTTCAGGTCAGGAAGACTCCTGAAGTCCAATCTAGGTGCAGACCCTCACTGATCTCATAGATCTGGATAACATCGGGCTGGCAGTGAGCCCCCTCTTACCTGCAGCCTCGCAATGTTCAAGTCAGAGCTTTCCTGGACAACCCCATGCATGTCCCTGCCTGGCCCTCGCACCCAGAGTATAGGCGTTGTGTACAGCAGTGAGGCCAGCAGTCCCGCGACCACCCAGCCAGGAGAGGAGGAAGGCTACATCCGAGGTCAGGTGGTCAGCAGGGAGGGTGATGAGTAGAAACAGAAGCAAGAAAAGACATGTTCTCTATGGTGTGCAGCAACACCGGGTCGTAGTAAATAAAACCGGTTTTGTATTTTTATGATTTTGTTTCTAAAAGATATTAAATTTAATAAATGTCCAAGATCATTCGTTTTCACTATTCTGGATCATTTCATCCTAATAAATTAACCTGATACATTTACTTTACTTTAAATAAGCTGTTGGTGGTGTTGGTAAAGAATTGGGAATACTGAATTTTCATAGATTTTGAAGTTAAAATTTACCTGTAAAAATGAAAACTTTTCCAAATCTGAAAGATATCACATGATTCTGCACATAGAACTACATCATTAATACCATGGTCCGATTTTTCAAACTCAAAAAAAAATTAAGCCTCCATTATGACACACCCTATTATTATGGTAAGCTTTATTATTAAATTTTATTTATCTTTTGTGATGTAAAATTCCAAACCTTCACTCCTGAACTGTTGTGATAAAGTAAGGGGCTATGGTTGAAGCCGTGACGCACAATTTCATCCTTATTTGTGATTGTAACTTTCGCATTTAGCATTGTTTGTCGTGGTGAATAATATTAATTTTAAGTGATAAATATTAAGCTGTGCTGAGTTGCCAATTTGTTTTCTTGTTGTGCCATATGTGCCCTCATTATTATATTCATCTTTAACGTTATTCAAGTTGTAGTTATGGCATGACAAAATTTGATCCCCCTTGTTGGATGCCACATTTCCTCACAATATATGATCAAGTTGGGATTTACTTGAGATACCTGAGGATTATGGGTAACTGTAATCTAAAGGATGTGTACACCGCCTCCTGCCTAATGACCCACGATTTCTCATAATGACCTCACTTCCAGCCAGATGTAAACCCAGTATTTGCAGGTCTCTCGAGTGTGAAGTCCATGTCTAAACTTCCCCATAGAGTCATAGCTCTCACTCGCACACTAGAGAGAGACCAGACGACCATGGTGTTCAGTAAGCAGTTAGAAATCAGAAAGCCTGTCCAGGATGGTGACAACAATACCCCTACCGGCTCATTCCTGTGCAGCTTGACGCAGAAACCCAACGGAGAGAATGACATAGTGCTGCTGCCAGCATGCCCTTTCATCAACTTGGGTATGCCAGTTGCAGCTGTTAAAGCAAACATCTAGGAGGTTGGAACCGACTCGGTGCCTCTCTTTGACTCAAGGGCCTTGCCTTAATTGGTTGGGTAGGAAGGGTCTCACCTTAATTGCATTGGTCTGAAGTTAACGTGTTGTATACAGTCTGCGTTTGCAATGCCCAAACTACTTGTGAACGACAGCTGCTAGAAGCAGGAAGAGGAGAAAGTAAGAAGTTGGTGTCGGAGAAGTGACACACACTGTCCTGGAAAACCCTGTCCAATTTGTAGCTCTATTAAGGATCCACCCCATAGGCACCTACCAATGTAGATGTGTCATGCCGAACCTGATGGAGTGAAGTAAGCGCGCAACGGGTAACATAACAGTTCATGGAAGTGTTAGTACGGATGGAATGGTGGTCACTGTGGATAAGATAGATGCTGTGTGACCTGATTGGGATTGGAGGATAAGATTCTTGTGGAGTTTGTGAGAAGAGAAGGAGGGTCTGTGGGTTGGACCTTCCGGTGTAGAAAATTGCCGCAGCCCCCCCAACTATTCATCTCGTTCCCGTTATGAGTTCTGAAACTAGGCCGCCCAGTATGCATCTACCATCGTGGAATGAGGCTATGCTGCTGAAATTAGTTACCAGGGAAGAGGTACAATCGATATGTCTTATACGAGTAATTCTAGGCAGTTAGTACGTAGTGGATAATGTAGTAAAAAAAACTCCACGTCTCCAGAAACGATTTGTTCACTCATAGCAGATGGAAGCTGAAAGCAGTGAACAGTAAGCAAGTGTCTGTGGGCGACCTGCCATCTGCAAATGTTAACTCTGTATCTCTGCCAGCTGCCGATGTACCATCATCAATTGTGAGATGAGAGACCAGCTGAACAACAGAAAATAAGATATACAAAGTGTGTGTATGTGTGTGAGCTAAGATCTACAAGAAAATCTAATTAAAAAATGTGAAATTATCTGAGAGAATGAAATCCAGAATGTTAAGTAATAAAGATAAAAAGTGAAGAAAATCTATTTTGAAAAGTTCTGTAAATTGACTTTGAAAAGTGATATATTGAATGCTAGTAATTTTGAAAATTGATGTTGAAGAATCATGATGAGCATAAAAATTAATTTTTTATAAAACAAAACAGAGAAATGAAAAATAAATCATCTATATACATTCATTTGTGCATGACTAGTTATTAAACCTTTTGTTTTTCATTTGAGTGATTTTATTATAACATTTTTCAGTAACTTGATATCTCATAGATTTTTTTTTGAGTTGATACCTAATTGAATTTAACTTTTATTGGAGCATTTTGAATTACCTTTATTCATGATTTTTATTTTCAAGTTCTTTCATTACTGATTTTTATACTGAATTTATCCATTATTTTAGTTCTCATGATTTTGTGTGATTCATATTTGATTTTTTTTTATTATGTGCGATTTCAAAAATTTTAGCTTATTTCCTAAAGACTAAAAGCAGTTTAATATTATTTTGACATATACTAGAACTAATTTATTTGCATTTGTATTTGCTGTGCAAATATTGAGAAACATGATTTGTGTTGTCAATTTGATATGCTAATTAATTTTAGATATTCTCAGCTAGGATTAGGAAGGAAAATTTGCCAAATATTTTGTGAACATCTCACAAATTTTCACTTAAGAGACTAGGAAGGGAATTGTAACAATGTTATGAGTATTTCCCAGGGCTCGGGCCAATCGAAGGGACCTGTGAGGGTGAATGCCTTAGGTCTGAACCAATACGAGAACCTGTGAGACGTGACATCATCAAGAGGTGGCGTCCCTTGTGGGCGATGCAGTTTGAAAAAACAAAAAAAAAACAGTTGTGTTTTGGACAGAGTTAAGTTTGGGCATGTGGGTTTTCATCTCCTCACATGGCAGGATATAGTGTGAGTACCTTTTAGGTTTATACGTTTCAAGAAATGTATTGTGATTCAGGTGACCCATGGTTAGACTAGCTAGGAAGATAAGTTATTGTTTTGAAGTGTAACTGTTCATTTTGAGTTAAAAAAATTAAGAACCGTTATGATTAGTTCTCAATTTTCTTGTGTTGAGTAAAACTTTGTCATGCATGTCTTTGGTATTATGCAGAGATACAGTGACCCATTAGAAATAACATAACCTACCGACTAGAATTCCTGTTATTAGTTAGGTATCACCGGTTCTGCCATTATTCCCCAGTTATTCGCTCTCTCTCTCCTCTCATTTCAGCTTACCCTCTGGTGTGAGGGCCTACATTCCTTAACACTCCTCAGCCTAAACAGCAAACTTAAACAATCTCCCTCCTCCCTCAATCCTCAGTCTCCCAGTCCCCCTCCATTCGCAAAGAAGATACAGAGAGTAAGGAATATAAGAAATATAAAAAAGTAAAAGAGAAGTAAAGAAATAAAATAAAATAAAAGCGAAGTAAAGAAATAAAAGAAAATAAAAGAATAGAAAAGGAATAAAAAAACTATTAATTATTGTTTCAATATATTCTGAATTATTAGTTCTAGTAATTTCATTGGCTCTTGCCATACTTATGACAATTTGATAGTTGAGAATTCGAGGGCAAATTTTGGAGTGTTCAATGGATCTTATTCACCATGGTAAATAAACGTGATGAATAACCAGTGTATAACCCGGCAGTCATGAGGGTACAAAACATAGCATCAGCAGAATTCTAAGCCCCAACACATGTGAGCCACAGTCGAGCATGAGAATGCTTCCAATATGCTGAATTAGAATTACGACCTAACTAATCTACATGTAGTCACCAGCGAGTGAATGATAATTCTGGCAGGAACCAATTCGAGAAACGTACTTGGCTTTGTGAAAGTTTTGTTAAATTTAGTGTATATTCACTGCCATGCCCCTTGGCACATCGGTGGGCCTCCTTCTTGAAACGACCTAATTCTCAGACTTGCAAAAGTAGTCAATGCTCAGAGTCTCTGTACACAATCTTGTCTCAATATATCTATATCAAAAAAATCAACACATGGTGGTTTCCATCCTCCACCTCAGAGCTTACTGAGACTAAGACTACCAACCGCAGGACTTTGTAAGTGGTACTACCATTTTACTGAAATACAGTTTTACAAAGCAATTACTTTACTCGAACCAATTGTTGTAGTGTCACTGACTTCGTAAGTTATGTTGAGTCGAGAATACCAAAATCAGTCTCCTCCACTGAACCAAAGGTGTGTGTTTTCTTTGAATTGGGGGTGCTTGGGGACATTCTTGCTGTTTATCCCAAATTTGCTAGCCCACACTGATTAGTCTTCAATTAGAATATGACGTCCAATGTATATGAACCACTGTCTTGCATGGCAGCGAACAGTGACATCACTCACATGACTCTGACCTATATATACTGCGAATAAATATGATGCATTTCTTTGTTTACGAACCTCTGTCCTGCAGTGAGAAGTGATACCACCCTCAGTGTCAATACCTGACTGAATTACTCAGAATAGGCAAACTGTACTCCAAGCTTTGTCAATAAATTTGTTAAACTAAAAAAAGTTCTTTGAAACCCTCCCACTACCATTCTAAAAAAAACTAATTTTAAGACGGCTTATTTCCTGACTTGATAATACAGCCCACTCCACACTTTATGGAAATTCGCCCTTACTGAATTTTGAAATTATGACCCAAAATTCAGGAAACAGAAAAAATTCCCCCATGTGGAATTTTTTTTAATTTTCAATAAAAAATCGCTGTTTTTCATCTAAATTTTTACTCAAATTTTAAATTTATTTCGTGTGGATTCATCTGTGGTAGCTAAAAGGCACCAGTGGCCTCACAACAATGTTTTCGGTCTGTTTGAATCTCCAGTCTATGTTCAGCTTTCTCTTAGTTTTCTGGACTGTATTACAGGTATTGTAAAGTGTATTCTTATTCAAGAAGAGTGGAAAGAGACCATCAAATGCAATTGTTATTAGTGGTGGTAAGAGTCCACGAAAGGGTATATTACCTTTGAAACAAAATTAGATTTGTTAAGGAGGTGTGAGCAGCGGGAGAAGTTGAGTTACATTACCAAAACTTTGCCCTTGCTACCTCCACCTGGAAGAGGCGATGCAAACCCCTGAGACACACGATCCAGACCGTGAATAGCCTCAAGTTTACAAAGGATTGGAGAACGCCATGAGAGGATATAAGGAGCTGTACAATAAAAAAAGGTGCCGTCAACGACAGACCACACTGGACACGTTCTTTGCCTTACGACCACAGCCAGCAGCAAAACAAGATGATGATGATCCACAGGGAGAGGCAGGAGTCAGCAGTGACAATCCATCTCCCTCTCAGTAACTCTAATTGCACTCTGCATCGTTTCCGGTAAATAAAAATCGAGTGTTTTGTTGATTTATTATCATGTTACATCATGAATGACTCATTGTTTTTGGTTAAAAGCATCTAATTCCATACATATATATGCTTGTGTCACTTTTTTTGCCTCAAAAATTTTTCGTTGGACGGCATCTCATCTTTTATAATGAAAGTATATGGTAAAAATGGTTTCGTGTTATTGAAACACTTTCAGGAACGGAACCCTTCCGTAAACCGGGGAAAGCCTGTATAAACAAGGACATACCCCCAGCGTGGACTTCGGCAGCTGGAGACACACGTTCTCTCTCTCTCTCTCTCTCTCTCTCTCTCTCTCTCTCTGTCACACAAACGAACTAATAAGACAGTAATATAAACACAAACACAACACAACAATCTACAGAAAACAAAATTCTAAAAGTAATACAAAACTCATGACTGTGAAATTCTAACCTTTAAATGATATGTGGTTAAAAAAAAAAAGAAATACTTTGTGAAAAAAAAAATCACCCAGCGTTTGCAAATTAAATGCCATAAATCCATACAAGGAAGGTACTTATTCGGTGATGTAAACCTTGGCAAGCTTTATTTTGAATTCGATATTAGAAGGGCGTTTGTATCGCATTGGTGGGATATTAAACTGCACACACGGCAAATAGTCATAATACTGTTCCATTACACGATGACAAAGATAAAGAAAAAATGGACTGCCTTTTTCTAGAACGCCAAAAAAAGAGGACGGATAATTTATAAATAACAGTCGGGGAGGAGAATGAGGGGAGGGAGAAAAGCGTGGGAGGAAGAGAGGGAGATGGATGAGAGGAGGAAGAAGGACGGGAACAGAATAGGGTGGAGGTGTATGGGGAGGAGGATGGGCGGGAGGAGAATTGGAACAGGATGATGGGGGAGGGGGGGATATGGCTGATCGAAACTGAGCTCACACATATACACACACACACACACACACACACACACACACATACACACACACAAACGGCACCCAGCATTATAATTTTCAACACTGGATCTTTAAATATCGTGTAGGAATAAAAAAGTTCAGTTCCTGACTGCCATTGTTCAGGTACAGCCCACCTCTCTAGTGCGTTTACAGAGGCTCGTCAGGTTTTGAGCAGTCTATGTAATGCATTTCATATTAAACTTATAAACATTCCACATATCTTTACATTTATACATTCGGTTATGAAATTTGTCAAATAGGTATATAACAATGTCTCAACGTATATGTGAAAAGGTGTACTTCCCTGCCACACTGCACAAAACCTGACGAGCCTCTGTAAACGCACTAGTGAGGGGGACTGTACATGTACAGTACATTCATCTAGTCTAATAATACCAGAGGAGGAAGCTTGTGACCACGGTCTTACAGCAGCTTTTGTTTGTGTATCACTTTTCTAAGTTCCCTTTCAGATCAAGTTGTGCATAAATGCTTCAGGCCAGTGTGTTGAGGTTATAAGCGCAACGTACAGTGGTGCACAGCTGCACACAATGTTACACGCCATCGCACAGTTTTACGTAGCAGCACCCAGTTACACAGAATTGCACAGTGGTTCACAGCAGCGCACATTTTACACAACTATGCAGTGTTACACAGCTGTGCACAGCATTACACAGAGGTACACAGTGTTACACAACAATGTTACACAGCAGTGCACAGTGTGTACATCAGTACACAGTGTTATACAGAAGTGCACAGTGTTACACAACAGCTCATAGCATTACAAAACAGTGCACAGTGTTACACAACAGTGAAGTGTTACACAGCGGTGCACAGGGTTACACAACATTGAAGTGCTACACAGCAGTGCACAGGGTTACACAGCAGTGCGCAGTGTTGCACTGCAGTGCACAGTCTTACACAGTAATATACAGCAGCTACGTTAATAAAAATGAAGACCAATATAAACCTGTATGTTTCAGAGGAACAGCACGTTGTTCAGTCTTTACGGTCATTGTCCTGTAGTTGGTCTATTTTTCTTGGTATCCTACTGTCTCACACAATCATTAAAACAAAGCACTGATAGTATAGTGTCCATTTCTTCTATGCTTGCCTATATTTTTAATTTCCCTTTCACCTAAGAACATAAGAATGGAAGAAACTGCAGCGGGCCTATTGGCCCATACTATAGGCAGCCCTTTTTACACCCAATCCCTATTGCTCATATAACCGTCCAACCTATATTTGAAGCTAACCAGCGTGTTCGAATTAATGATGATGTTTGGTAACTTGTTCCACTTATCCACAACTCTATTTCCAAACTAGCGTTTACCTATCTCGCGCCTAAATCTAAATTTGTCTAATTTAAAACCATTGCTACGAGTTAGTTCCTGGTTGGATAGCTTGAGTACCTTTGTAAGATTATTCAACAATTTATGGACAACGACAGTAGCGGACATGCAAGAGCACTTATTGGTTGAAGGTCTCGTGCTACAATACATGATAATCTACCCATTTTGTACCGCGCATACAGGTAAGTCCCACAGCAGTACCTGTGACTGTTAAGATTATAGCAATACTAAGATGTAGATCCTTGCTGCTGTTATATTATTGTCACCTTTTCCTGGAATAACAAAGTTTGGGGTCATCGACGCGTGGTCTCGCTCACCGATCTTCCATCGATTATTCAGGTCCTAGCGGTGAGCACAACCTTAACACATCCTATATATATTCAGTACTGACCACGACTGTGCCTATTCACCTGCTCGTGACATTTTGCAATATTTCTGACACTCGCAGAAATTCTGGCTGAGGAAGTCCCCAGCTCTTCATCTTGGACTACGTGTCAGGCAATCTCCCTGATCCTCTTAGCCATATAACTAAATAAAACACTTTCATACAAACGCTAAGAATGTGAATTTCTATTCCTTGTTGGCGGTATATTAAAATACTATTTTCTCTTATGCAGAAACACTCAGAGATTGCTCCTATTCAGTTATTTCAGCGTGTCGTATACAAGGTTCACGAGAGGAATAAAACAAATCATCGTCCAACGCCTTGAAGGACTCAAAAATATAGTGTTTAACATAAAAGAGATTGAAATTATATGTAACTTAAAAAAACGGAAATGCAATTGACTCCTTATAAAATAGCTTGAGGCAGAGATAAGAAATTTACTTGGGAGAGTGTAACTGTTGGTAGTGAGTAGAGAGGGCGTAACTATCAACATACTTATCTCATATAATAATAATAGTAATAATAATAATAATAATAATAATAATAATAATAATAATAATAATAATAATAATAATAATAATAATAATAATAAACGGTTTATTAATAGAGTTGCAGCCGGTGGCTGAAAATATACAAACTTATATGTGATTTAGACATAATAATATAAATTCAATACATTTACAAGGCTATACAGTATATGAATCAGGAGCTGTTTATTATTTTAATAATAGATGGGACGGTGTTGTTCTTATATCTATCAGTGCGGGCTCTTAGGGCTGAATTTTGTTGTAGTTGCGGACTGCGAGAAGTGGGCGGGGGACTGCCGATGGCAGTAGGTGGCGGTGACGAGGATGGTGCAGTCGACCACTGCCAAATCCTGTTAGTGCGTGGTGGTGGAGGTCATTGAGGGATGGCATCTCCAGGGTGGAAAGAGCGTTGTGTGTATGTGGGTGTGTGTGTAATAATAATAATAATAATAATAATAATAATAATAATAATAATAATAATAATAATAATAATAATAATAATAATAATAATAATAATAATAATAATAATAATAATAATATTAATAATAATAATAATAATAATAATAATAATAATAATAATAATAATAATAATAATAATAATTAATGATTTATTGAAAAAATCAGCAACCCGAAGGATGAAAATATACAGTTAACAGGAATTACTGTACATAATTGACATGGAAGGAAGGCGGTTGTTTAACAAAAGCTTTCATTAGAGTAAGGAAAAGGAACAACAGTGAACAAACAAATTAATGTTAACAGTGGAGGTCACGTACGAGGTGTTGAACAACACACACGTAGTCTAGTAACTCGTAACTCCCTCACAGATGAGGTTATGAGGGACCTGACGTGGTGCAATAATATATATATATATATATATATATATATATATATATATATATATATATATATATATATATATATATATATATATATATATATATATATATATATATATATGTATATATATATATATGCTGTTATTTATTGTTATTTATAAAAATCTAAACACACTTTAATGCAAAAAGACAAACAGCTGAAACTTATCTGATTCCTCCCCACTTATAGTTAAAATGGTTCAAACACAAGGGAGGTAGGGTTAAGACATAGCACATATAGTTAAATTACATTAAATGCGAGTCACTACACATATTACTTATAAGATTAGTCAGGAGGGAAATACATACACAAAAATATAAGTCAAAATAAAAAGGCAATCAATAATACATAAATGAATAAGAACAAGACAAATACCAGGGTTGCTATGATTTAAATCAAATGATTTAAATCACATGATTTAAATCGATTTAAATCAGAGTAAAAAAATCATGATTTAAATCAAAATAATTTTTTTACTAATAACAGTTTTCTCTTTTTATTCTACATAATTGAAAAGTATATGCAATGCAGCAGGCTAATAACATTATTTGGATTTACATAATTATATACTGTACTATAGTCTGTTCTGTCCAGTTTTGCAAAACTTTGATCATATCATAAGGTCTCATTATTAATGTATATATTTACATGAAATTTATTGTTAACTAAGATAATAAATACTATTGAAATTCAGAAGAACTGTAGTATTCTCTTCTCCCGGCATTATATATCAGTCAATAAGGAGCAAGGGGCTGTAAATTTTTGCAAAGCTAGAGTGAACAGGCTGTCGGCACTAGGTTATACGTACATATTCAGATATTCTATT
The DNA here is from genome assembly GCF_018991925.1 of Homarus americanus. Lineage (NCBI taxonomy): Eukaryota > Metazoa > Arthropoda > Malacostraca > Decapoda > Nephropidae > Homarus > Homarus americanus. Next base: position 13,536,341 of record NW_024743709.1, read on the forward strand.
TTTATCACTTAGTATGTGTTAGGTTCTGGGTAATAAGTTCTATATACAGGAGAGAACACAAACACCTGTATAGTTTTGTAGGTTCGGTTTACTGGATAAGAGTATGTACACAAAGGGGAGTAGTGCTCTCCTTGGCTAGGCTCCTGGTCAACTGCTATAGACGACATATGGCAAGTGATACATTAGCAGCTTCCATACGTCGCCAGGCACATTAATTAAGCATGTGGGATATGGTAATAACATTGCCACACGCTGCTAGCTAGGCTGAATAAATAATACATAAATGGAGCACATACATAATATACATACATAATATATAATCCAGCATACATAATATACATACACCTCCCTCCCCCCTATACGCTCATAGCAAAGTCTTGAGCGGACCTTTTCTTTCTGGATCCGTTCTGAGCGTCGAGGGACTTCATCACTGGGAAGGGTATGGGACTCAACACTGGTGGCGGGGCCAGCAGAAGGCATTGTTACGGGGCGGAGAAAACGGCGGTTCCTCCACCACACACGACCACTGGGTAACCGCACCTGGTAGTCCCGTGACCTACCGAGACCCATGACTACGCCTACTTTGTCCCAACGTAGGGAGGTCGGGTCCTGAACACGGACTTGGGTGCCGACACTCAACCTGGGGAGAGAACGGGCGTGGTCGTTGTAGCGGGCGACGACGTCCTGAACACGTTCGGCGGCTCGGCGATCACAATCCTCTGTCTTGGCCTGCCACTCCTTGGAGAAGGATTGAGGGTGAGCAGGGACACAAGAACGAAGGGGGCGTCCATACAAAACCTGGGCAGGGGAGCGTCCGGTGTAGTTAGGTGTGTTGCGGAGTTCAAGAAGACCCCGGTCGAAGGCCTCGCAGTCAATGTTCCCAGAAGGGGCCACCTTAAGGATGAGGTGCTTCAGGGATTTGACAGCAGCCTCAGCGTGGCCGTTGGACTGCGGGTAATGGGGCGATGACAACACATGCCGGACTCCCCATCGGTCAAGGAACACAGCAAAGTCCCGGCTTGTGAACTGAGGCCCTCCGTCGGTTCGCAGGCGTACAGGAACGCCCACGTCACGGAAGTAGTGGCGGAACTTGCTGATGGTGGCGGCAGACGTCGTGTCATTACCGCACTTGATGACAACCGGCCAACCAGAGAGACGGTCGACGATAACGAGGAAGGACTTTCCTGACACACAGAAAAAGTCGGCCGACACAGACTCAAAGGGGCGGGTGGGGTTGTCGTCACTCATGAAGGGTTCCTGCTGCTGGCTTGGTTGTAATACTTGGCAGGGCTCACACGCACGGACAACATTGGAGATGTCGGAGTTGATGCCGGGCCAGAACACAGTCTGTCGTGCACGTCGTTTGGTGGCCTCAGCTCCACGGTGACTGTCGTGAAGGCGAGCCAAGACGTGGGGACGTGATGCAGCAGGGACAACTACACGTGCTCCGTACAGAACAAGGTCTCCGTCGCAGTAGAGTTCATCGCGGAGTTTCCAATACGGGAGCAGGGTGTTGTGAAGATCGTAGCGGTTGCTAGGAAATCCATTCCTCACACACTCGACAAGTCGGACGTAGGAAGGGTCATCTCGGGCCGCTGTTCGAAGGTCCTCCATTGCCTTGTCGTCGTCTGGTGACAGGTCCGAACGAAGGGATTGGACGGCATGGAGAGTGACCACAGTCCTGACGGAAAGAGCGAGGTCGGCGTCGAGCACATGGTCTTCTGGAGTAGGGCGGCTGACAGGAGAGCAGGATAAGGCATCAGGGATGCAGAGCTCCTTACCAGCACGCCACACTGCTGTGAAGATGTACGCCGAGAGCTTCTCTTTCAGACGCTGGAGGCGAGGGTTCTCAACGGCGTCTAGCGTGTAGTGGTTGAGGATCGGGACAAGCGGGCGATGGTCGGTCACTAGGTGAAAGTGTTGCAGGCCTATGAGGTAAAACCTGCACTTGGACATCGCCCAAACCACAGCCAACAGCTCCAACTCAATAGTGGCGTAGCGCGTCTCAGTGTCAGAGAGGAAACGCGAGCCACACTGGACGAGCCGGAACTGCCCTCCACCATGATCCTGCAGTAGGGCGTATCCCACGCCATACAAGCGTGAGGCATCTGTCTGCAGAACTGTCGGCAAGGCTGGGTCAAACGTGGCGAGGACAGGTGGACGAGACAGGGCCTGTTTCACTTGCTGGAAGGCCTTGTCGTGGTCGGGGGTCCACAGGAATGTCCTCTTGGGGCTCATCAGGGGGCGAAGTGGTTGAGCAGCTGCGGAGATGTCCGACGAAAACTCTGCTAACTGGTTGACGAGACCGATGAAGGACCTCAAGTCGGTAAGGTTAGCAGGGGTGGGAAAATCCGTGATGGCGCGGACCTTTTCCGGGTCAGCTGCGATACCATTCCCTGAAAGGGTGTACCCACAAAAGTCAACTGAAGAGCTGGCCAGAACGAACTTGTCGGCATTTAGGGTAATGCAGTGCTTCCGGCACCGGTTGAGTACCTCGTAGATACGGCGGAGGTGATCCATATAATCCTCGTCGTACACGAGTATGTCGTCGACCACTTTCACGCAGTTTGCCAGACCTTGTAGAGCCATATCACCTCGAAGACAGAAAGCGTCTCCTGTAGCGGCGAATCCCATGGGGCCACGGCAATAACTGTAACGTCCATGCGGGGTGATGAAAGTTGTGAGTGGTCGGTCTTCTTCGGCAAGCTCTATCTGCCAGTATCCACACAGGGCGTCCATCGTCGTGAAGAAGCACGCCTTCGGGTTCACACTGCGTATAGCTGCAAAGGGCGTGGGAGAAGGGTGCGCAGGACGAGACACCTGGCTGTTGAGCTTGGAGAGGTCAGTGGTGATCCGAACACCACCTCTAGGTTTTGCGACGACAACCATAGGGTGACACCATGGAGACGGGTCATCGCCGGTTGGTGCAATAATTTCTTGGGCGACCATGGAGTCTGTATAGATATGTACATACCAAGATATGTGAACACGTCTGACGCCAAGACTCCGTTACCATTCATTGTACCATTTATTCACATGTCTGTATTACTACATATTATTATAGCATGTCTGATGTCTATGCTTATGTCTAATGCCTATGTTCATTTACTATGTCCCGATGTACTATGTCTGTACCGCGCTAGTCGAGTAATTAGAAGACTTCATTTATTGTCCTAGTAATGTCTAGCAACTCTCCTTGCCTAGCTAGCTAATTTCCCTCAGATCGGCTTCGGCCTGCCTACGGCGAGGAGTTCCTTGTGCTGACTCCTGTTCCTGTACCGGTTGGCTATCACGCCAAGTCTTGTACCACTTGTTGAATATATCTACTGCTCGTGCCCTGGAGTTTCAAGAACCTTGTCTAGGATTACATCCACCACATGGCGCAGTTTGAGTAGCTCCAACACGACAGTTTACAAGCCTCAAGAGCCGGCCCCGTCTGTTTCCCGGCCTCGTGTTTCCCGCCCAGAAGATATACTCCACAGTGCCCCTGGATTTAAAGTGCTTTGTGACCTTGTGAAGTGCCCTAAGTGAAGTGCAGTGCCTTTCATGTCTCTTTGCTATGTTTCTGCGGCCCTACAGGTAGCAGACACGCCTCCAGCCCAGTTTCCAAGACAGCACTTCCGGCATACATCCTCCATCCACGCAGGCCCGCAAGCCACTGATTGACTCCCTCCCCTCCACTGAGTCATCACCAGCATCTCGCCCGGGCGCGCGGAGGAATACACCGCCGCCAGCCGCCTCCTCTCACTTCACAAATATTACAGTCAGTACTCTTTTACTTGCCCACCGGTTCCTACACTTAAGCAAATCCATTGACGAAAACATAGCACTTCACCTTATTCTCCTTGTCTTCCCCATCGCAACAATACCAAACACGAGATGTCTGACCACGACGATTTGCTGGGAAATTTATATGAGGATTATGAGGAAGACGACGCCTCACAGACCCTCCCACCCCCCCTCACGCCTCACACGCCGGGCGCGCCAAATTCAAAGGATGGGAGCCAGGATATACGTCAGTTAATCCACTTCCTACAAGTTTCCCAAGAGAAGGAAGCCCAAAGACGTCAATTAGAGGAGGAAAAACGACATCAAGAGGAATTGTCAAGACAGTCAGAGGAATCAGCTTACCGTCTTCAACTTCAACAACAACACCAAGCTGATAACCGCAAATTCCTGGACCTATTGGAATTGCTGGCAACGAGGACGACTTCACCAGCTGCCACAACCAATTCGCCAGCTTCAGCCTCTTCATCTATCCTTCAGACAACGCCTCCTCACACGTCACCTATCTCCCCTAGGTATGCCTCAGTGTCTTCTCAACCACCTGTTCCAGTCTCAACTCTCGTCGACCTCTCCGTGCCTCCTCCACCGCCTGCCGTCTCGAGTACACCCCTGCACAGCAAGTCTTCAGTTCCCAGCCCCCACCTCTTCAATCTGATGCAACATATCAAGTATACCGTCAATGGCGACGTCGTTTCGAAGACTTTGCTGTTATGTCTGACCTCAATCGAATGCCCCCTCATAAACAACTCATCCAATTAAGATCGTGCATTTCCCTCGATGTTCAACGCCTCCTAGAGCACACGCTAGCCATCCCCCCTGACTCCCCCAGGTCAGTGACAGAGGTTTTAAACGCCTTGCAGAGTCATTTCCGTGGCCTCCGCAATGAAGCTTTGCGTCGTAGGGAGCTGCTATCCTGCAAACAAGCTTCTGGGGAATCATTCTCAGACTTCTATGCACGACTTAAGGACCTAGCAGCCGAGGTGGACCTATGTACAGGCGATCCTGTAACCTGTGCTGAGATCCAGCTCAAGATGATCTTGCTGATGGGTGTACGTGACGAGGACCTGCTTCAGAAACTCCTCACCCTCGACGCCGCCTCTTCCCTCACCGACTTCGTCACCTGTTGCAGGTCGTATGAGGCCACAAGAGAGGCTGCCTCAGCTATACACTCATCGCCATCTCAAGTCCACGCCGTCTCCACCTACAAGAGGAATCAACGCCAGATGCAGACGACGTCCTCTCCACAGCCCCCGTCACAGTCACCAGTTTCTTCTCCCGAATCCTGCAGAAACTGTCAGCGCCAGCATGGTCCAGGAAAGTGCCCTGCGGCTGATAGTACATGTCGAAACTGTGGGTTTCAAGGCCATTGGCCCCGCACAACTCGATGTCCTGCCAACAAGGTCTCATGCAACGCTTGCAACAAGCAAGGACACTTCGCCAAGTGTTGCAGGTCCACCAAGAAGCCTCCATCTCCAGGTCAAAACGTCTCTTCACAGCCCGACAGAACGTCCACACCACCGTCTCCCAAGAACAACAAAGGATGCCGACGCGTGGATGATGCCTCGAGTGACAGGTCCCCCAAGCCCGTCAATGTTCGTCTGTCCTACGGTACCAACTCTTCCAACCTCCTGATGATACCTGACACGGGCGCGGACATCACGGTGATTGGACCAACACACCTGGACGCCCTCAACATTCCCAGGAGTAGCCTGTCACCCACAGCCATGAACGACGTGCTCACAGCGGACGGGTCCCCGATGTCTCCACCTTTGGGTTGCTTCAAGGCAACACTACAGCTCGGTCCCAAGTCTTGCCTTGCCACAGTCCACGTCCATGAGGGCATCCAAACCCCTCTCTTGTCATGTGGCCATTGTCAGGACTTGGCCATCGTCTCATCCGAGTTCCCAAAGCCCATCCTCGCCGTGACACACCTCAACAGGTGTGCAGAGATACCTGTTTCAGCCATGACCACACCTGCTGCCGCCCGGGAGTTCTTTTTTCGTCAGTTCAGCGACGTCCTTGTCTCCAAGCCCGACCTCCAGAAGACGCCGCTCAAGAAGATGACAGGCCCCCCGATGAGAATCCACCTCAAGCCTGGCGCGACGCCTTTCGCCATCCACACACCCAGGCCTATCCCCTTTGCCATACGGGACAAGGTGAAGGCGGAGCTCGATTCTCTGGTGCAGCAGGGGATCATCAGACACGCCGGTGAGGAGCCCTCCGAGTGGTGCCACCCTATGGTCTTGGCACCCAAGCCTGTAGGTGTTCGCATCACAGTGGACCTCACCCATCTCAACTCGCAGGTCTCCCGTCCCGCCCATCCATCGCCTACGCCCATCCAAGCAGTCCGCAGCGTCACCCCGTCTGCAAAGTTCTTTACCACGGCGGATGCACTACATGGGTACTGGCAAGTCGACCTGGCGGAAGAAGATCGCCACCTCACTACATTCATCACGCCCTACGGCCGCTTCCAACACTGCCGCGGACCCATGGGCTTCGCAGCAACGGGGGATGCGTACTGCCTCCGTGGGGATATGGCTCTGCAGGGTGTCACCAACTGCGTGAAGGTCGTAGATGACATCCTGCTCTTCGACGATGATCTCCCGGCCCACTTGAACCGAGTTCATCTGATGCTCACAAGATGTCGTGCCCATGGTATCACCCTGAACAAAGATAAATTTGTGGTCGCCGCCCCCCAAGTTAACTACTGCGGCTACAACATCTCGCCAGAGGGGATCTCAGCTGATGAGGAGAAGGTCAAGGCCATCAGGGACTTCCCTACTCCAGCGAACCTGACCGACCTTCGCTCATTTATGGGCCTGGTAAATCAGCTGGCCGACTTCTCCCCTAAAATCGCCACATCAGCCCAACCTCTACGCCCCCTCATGAGCCCCAAGCGCTCTTTCCTCTGGACTCCTGACCACGACCTAGCGTTCAGGAATGTTAAGAAGGCGTTGCTGTCACCACCAGTCCTGGCACCCTTCGACCCGTCCTTACCAGTGGTCCTCCAGACCGACGCCTCCCGTCTATACGGCCTCGGATATGCCCTCCTTCAAGACCACGGCCAGGGTAGACTGCGCTTAGTTCAGTGTGGCTCCAGGTTTTTGACGGACACGGAGACCAGATACGCCACCATTGAACTAGAGATGCTGGCAGTCGCCTGGGCTATGGCCAAGTGCCGCCTTTACCTGTTCGGCCTTGGGCATTTCACCCTCATGACGGACCATCGCCCGCTCATACCCATTCTTAATCACTACACGTTGGACGCCATCGAAAATCCTCGCCTCCAACGTCTCAAAGAGAAGACCGCCCCTTACGTCTTTACAGCTGTGTGGCGCGCCGGGAAGCTTCTGTGCATACCAGACGCCCTCTCCCGAGCCCCTGTTAGTCGCCCCACACCTGAAGATGAAGTCGACTGTACCACGGCCGCTGCTCACGTTCGGTCTTTAGTGACACACACAGCCACTTCTCTTGCTGACAAGACGACGACGACGCCCTCCATCGAAGACGATAGGACTCTCCAGGAGCTTCGCATCGCCGCCGCTCAAGACCCGGCATACGTCCAACTCCTCGACTACGTCTCCGCTGGATTCCCCACCAACCGCTACGACATTCACGCCTCCGCCCTCCCCTTCTGGAAGCTAAGGGATAGCCTCTATGCGGACGGAGAGCTGGTGTTGTACGGCCCCAGGATCGTCGTTCCCGCTGCCCTCCGCCGGCGCACCTTATCCCGCCTCCATGACAGCCACCGCGGCGTTGAAGCCACCAGGCGCAGAGCCCGTCAGACCGTCTTCTGGCCTGGTATTGACGCCGATATTAAGAGCACGGTTGAGGCCTGTGAGCCTTGCCAGCAACTCCAGCCCAGCCAGCAACAAGAGCCGTACCTGTGCAATGACCTCCCAAAGCGGCCCTTTGAGTCCGTGTCCGCCGACTTCTTTAATGTGGCCGGAAAGTCTTTCCTGGTGGTCGCCGACAGGCTCTCTGGATGGCCCGTGGTAGTTCCCTGTGGTCGGGACACCACCTCTTCCAGGGTCATCCGGATGTTTTGTTGCTTCTTCCGGGAAGTCGGAGTGCCTCTCCGCCTCCGAACCGACGGTGGGCCCCCGTTCAATAGCCACGAGTTCAAGAGCTTCGCCGAACGCTGGGGCGTCCACCACATCGTCACCTCCCCTCATTACCCGCAGGCGAATGGCCACGCCGAGGCAGCGGTAAAGTCCGTAAAATACCTCATCCTCAAGACAGCACCGACGGGGAACCTGGACTGCGAGGAGTTCGACAGGGGCCTACTGGAACTCCGTAACACCCCTACCCCTGCCGGACGCTCTCCTGCCCAGGTGTTGTATGGCCGCCCCCTTCGTACTTGTGTGCCTGCCCACCCCCAGTCCTTCTTAGATGAATGGCAGATCAAGGCGGACGAGTGTGACCGCCGTGAGGCTGCCCGGATGGCCCAAGTGACAAGCCACTATGACGCCCAAGCCCGCCCCCTTCCCAGGTTGGCCGTCGGCCAGCAAGTACGAATCCAGGACCCGACGTCACACCGCTGGGACAAGGTCGGGGTCGTCATGGGCCGTGGCGAGTCTCGTTCGTACCAAGTCCGCCTCCCCAGTGGTCGTGTGTGGTGGCGAAACAGACGCCACCTCCGCCCAGTGCCATCCTCTAGTGACGAACCTTCCTCCCCGTCCCCTGTGTCCCCTTGCCCAGACCAGGAACGAAGGTCGTCAGTTGATCCTCCCATTGTCCCTCGCCGCTCCCCCCGACTCATGGAAAAAGAGTCCGTAGCCGCTCGAGATTGCACTACGAGCGTAAAGGGGGAGGGAGGTGTATAGATATGTACATACCAAGATATGTGAACACGTCTGACGCCAAGACTCCGTTACCATTCATTGTACCATTTATTCACATGTCTGTATTACTACATATTATTATAGCATGTCTGATGTCTATGCTTATGTCTAATGCCTATGTTCATTTACTATGTCCCGATGTACTATGTCTGTACCGCGCTAGTCAAGTAATTAGAAGACTTCATTTATTGTCCTAGTAATGTCTAGCAACTCTCCTTGCCTAGCTAGCTAATTTCCCTCAGATCGGCTTCGGCCTGCCTACGGCGAGGAGTTCCTTGTGCTGACTCCTGTTCCTGTACCGGTTGGCTATCACGCCAAGTCTTGTACCACTTGTTGAATATATCTACTGCTCGTGCCCTGGAGTTTCAAGAACCTTGTCTAGGATTACATCCACCACAGAGTCCAGCTCGTTTTTGACCGCCTCGCGGAAGGCCAGGGGAACCAGTCGAGGGGTGTAAATAGCGAAGGGCTTCGCGTCGTCCCTCAGGTGGATCCTCATGGGGGGACCTGCCATCTTCTTGAGAGGCTTGGATTCCAGAGCGGACTTGGTCACCAGAACGTCGCTGAATTCCTTCGGGAAGTACTTCCGAGCATCCGAAGGAGAGGTGTCACTGGCAAGAGGCAGGGGTAGGGCGGCAGCAGGGTCGTTGCTGATCCCTTTTTGCACCCTGTTGGCGTGTTTTACCTCAAGAATAGGTTTGGGGAAGTCCTGGGAGATGATGGCCAACTCTTGACAATGTCTGTAGGACAGCAAAGGAGTCGGGACACCGTTATGCACATCAATCCAGGCTTGACACGACCTGTTGCCAAAGGTGACTTGTGCTTGGAGTGAGCCCAGGGCCGGGGTCATCTGTGAACCATCTGCCATAAAGCGGAGATCCTTGGGGGGCGGTCCTAGATCACTTGGAGAGAGCCCCAAGCATTGCAAATGCTGGGGACCGATGACTGTAGCATCAGCGCCGGTGTCGGGCAACATCTGAAGACGGGATGACACACTGCGGTAGGTCACAATGACACTGATGTACTGGGGGACTTTGGTCCTGGGACGCGGGGGGGAGCACACATTCCTAATATGGCTCGAGCGTTGTCCAGGGTCGTCATGCTTCTGATTGGAAGACTGTGGGCGGCCCTCTCTGGTGGAAGGGCGCTGAAGCTTCCGCCGACGCTGTCCCTTGGGTTTGTTGGAAGGGCAACACTTGTCATAGTGGCCCAAACGACCGCACACGTTGCACTGGACGCGTTTGGCTGGGCACCGTACTGTGAGTGACCAGTGGCCCTTACGGTCACAACTGTTGCAGGTAGACTTAGCAGCTGGACACACATGTGTTCCGTGCTGCTTACCACAGTTGTTGCAAAATGAACCTGGCGTGGACGTGGTGGGCGAGGGCGTAGGAGCAGACTTCTTGTCCTTCTTGTACCGGGAAACAGCGCGTACAGCTGTAGGGGGAGCACGGATGGCAGAGGTGGCACACCTGGCAGCCTCATAGGAGCGACATATCGTCAACACATCCTGAAGAGAAGAGGAAGAGTCGAGGGAGGTGAGGCGTTGGACAAGTTCCTCGTCCTTAACACCCATCAAGATCACCTGCTTCAACTGGGTCTCCTCGCACTGCTGGTGGTGGCCTAAACATATATCTACCTCTTCCGAGGCTCTCTTAAGACGTACATAAAAAGCGTCAAAAGACTCACCCTCCATCTGTCTGCAGCTACACAATTCCCTCCTGCGCAGAGCTTCATTCTGCTGTCCTTTGATGTGCCGTTGTAGAATGTCCAGTACCTCCTCTACAGACAGCAAAGAGGTTAGGGGTACCTGCAACGTATGTTCCAAGACACGCTGAATTTCCAAGGACAGGCACATACGCAGCTGGATGAGTTGTTTTGGCTGTGACAAACTCTGGAGGTCCACCATTGTAGAATAATCAGCCCACCGCCGCCGCCATTCACGAAAAGTCTGGAAATTCACATCAGGCTCCAAGATGGGCGGTGTTTGAGCTGCTGCTTTAGGTGGGGCTGGGGGGCGTGAAGGAAGCATGGATGAGGTATCTGAACCAGTCAGTACCGAGGCAGTGCTAGAGCCAGGGGCTTGGTTAACAGTGAGGCGAGATATCAAAGCTTCAAACCGTGCACTGTCTTCCAATCTCCGTTGGTGGTCTCTCTCTGCCTCTGCTTGCCTTCTGTGCTCATCCGCCAAACGTCTGTGAGCTTCATCCTCGCGTCTCTCATCTCTCATAAACTTCAGTAAAGCAATTATCTCTGGAGACAACGCTGAATATTGAGGTGAAGGACTGCGCGATGTTGTGGGGGCTGGAGCGTCGTGGCCGGCCTGGTCATCCATCTCTGGGGGACTATCATCCGCTTGACTCATCCAGGCGCTGGGTCCACGGCTACGTAAGGCATGAGACATAACTACTTCATCTGTGTACTGTGTCTTAAATCAGTGTTGACCGGTCAGCCCGTCATATCAACAAGATTTCAGACAAAAAAAATTAATTAAATACACAGATAAGTAGGTTATATATATAAAATATATATAAGAGAGCCGCGCGGTCAGAGAATGTTAGTACATGTATGTGTGTGTGTGTGTGTGTGTGTGTCCCGGGTAGGCAGAGCGTCTCGCCTCAGCTGTGAGGGGGGTGGAGAGAGAGGCGGCGACTCAGTCAGTCGCCAGTTACCCTCTGGACGCGGTCAGAGAAGGGTGCACTGAACTCTACTCCTCACAAATGCCCAGAACATGCCGTATACCTTGGAAATCCTTTAAAACAAGGTTACACATGAATGGCACGAAACACACAATGCACTAAACACTTCACAGAAAATCACTGTCACTGACACTGCTCAAAGTTGCGAAATTCTTCGAGGAGGGATGACGCGGCGGTTGACACAAGGCGGGAGTCCATAAGCCGGCTTTCCACAAACTTGCACTATCACTCGTAATAATCCAGTAAAACTACGCACTGCGCCATGTTAGGTTCTGGGTAATAAGTTCTATATACAGGAAAGAACACAAACACCTGTATAGTTTTGTAGGTTCGGTTTACTGGATAAGAGTATGTACACAAAGGGGAGTAGTGCTCTCCTTGGCTAGGCTCCTGGTCAACTGCTATAGACGACATATGGCAAGTGATACATTAGCAGCTTCCATACGTCGCCAGGCACATTAATTAAGCATGTGGGATATGGTAATAACATTGCCACACGCTGCTAGCTAGGCTGAATAAATAATACATAAATGGAGCACATACATAATATACATACATAATATATAATCCAGCACACATAATATACATACAGTATGTTCTTTTTAAACAACGTAAGTATTATTTCTGATCATAATTTCAACAATTATATTAATTTTAGAGAGTGGTGAAAGTATTCTTAATACAGTACTGGTAGTTGCATCATGCATGTATGTTTTGTTCTTTCCTGTACTGATTCTGTACTGATCCTGTCAGTACAGGCAGTTGCCTAATGGCAAATCACTAATATATTTTCTTATACCCAGTACGCATATTAATCATTCATTGGTTTGTCAATAACTAATATTGACTGGTATAATTAAAGAGTTATAGGTTATGATTGTGATTAAATTAATCTAAAAGAAACATTAATTATAACAAAAATAGACACAATAGTTGGTATCTCATGCTCTAGCAGAAGCTCATATCTAAGCTCCCACTCAGTCAGCTGCACTCCCACTACCAAACTTCATACAAGCTGTCACCTCTGATTTATGCACTGTTATGTATTCCTTTGTATTTTAAAATTATATGGAACTATTAAGTGTTAATTAAATATGCCCAATGGACGAATTGCAGCAAGTGGGAGGAAAAGGACCCACTATGGTATTATTTTGACAGAATTCCTAAGGGCAAATGTTTCAGAGCCAAATGTAAGAAGTGCAATCAAGAAATTAAGGGTATTGTAAGTAGAATGAAGAAGCACATGGAGATCTGCCAAAAGCAGACCAGCACCCTATCTGAAGGAGGTGAGTTTTTAAAAATGCAGCACTGTACTGTTGTTGATATATTTTCATTAGTAAAACCTTGTGATTGCAGAGTAGGCTACAGTATCTTAATATTATTGTCGCTTTCTCTTTTTGAAGTTAATTTTCATCAGCAAAACCCTATGGTTACAGATTACAGTATGTCAGTATCTTAATATTACTGTAGTGTATCTTTTTCTTTTTCAAGGTAGTATTCATCAGCTAAACTTTGTGGTTACAGATTACAGTATCTTAATATTACTGTTGTGTAGCTTTTTCTTTTTCGAGGTAGTATTCTTCAGCTAAACTTTATGGTTACAGTTTTCATCAACAAAACCTTATGGTATTGCATACAAATTACATTCTTATCCATTTCCCAAGTTTCCTTTGACAGTAATTTAGTATCATTAACAAGAATAGTTACGGATTTTTTTTCCTTGAGAAGACTCCTAGAAAATTCTGAATCTGTTAAATAATGTAATGCACAAAAATTTTTATGATTTATATATAGAACGGTCCTTTTCTTCCCTCCAAGGAGAGTATCATTAATTCTACCTTTACGTTGGGAGTTACCATTGTTGCTTATTGGCATTGATGCTTATTGGCATAGACCCTGTGAAGATGTGATTGGCAGTATTATGGTGGTGGTGGAAAAATTTAGTTAAATTACATAATTTTGGAACAAGAAGAGTGTATAGTTGCATATGTTGTGAAAATGGGCATGGGAGATTAAAAATTGTAAAATTATGCGCTATACTGTATGATATCAACCCTCTGGACATATCCTCTACTCCTTCCTCCCAAGGACATAGCTATTCATCCTTGACATTTCTCTCTCCAATACACAAAAAGAGAAATAAATGGATATTTGAATTGTTTTCATATTCTCATTTACCATCCTAAAAGACTTAGAGTAGACAAACAATACCGGTATGTATTTAATAAACATCATGACTGAGCTGGACTCTAACCCTTACTCCCTGGGTGTTTCACCACCTCCAGTGGTGTAAGGGCTGTGAAGGTGGTGAAACACAGGGAGTAAAGGTTTAGAGTCCAGCTCAGTCATGATGTTAATTAAAAACAATTTGTTGGCTTCTCATAGGCCATAGCCATTTATAACAAACAATATGTAGTTCACAACTCTACATTGCAACAATGAAATAGATAATGTTGCTATTACTGTATAAAATAAATTACACAGGAACAATAAAGAGCATGTGTGAGAAAGTGTGAAAGTGATAGATAAATGAATGATAGAAAGTGTCAGTGCCACAGTGTATTATATACAGTAAAACTGCACACATACTTCATGTAAGTGGTATTTATGAGGCACCTGACGAACCACAGCCAACCACTTCTTCAGAGACATTGTCATCACCTCATCCAAGCACCTCACTTTCAAAAGCTTCATCATCATCATCTCTAGTTAAAGATAAATCAGATGCTCCTTCTCCCTCACCATTTAAGAGAGATAAGAGGGACAGTTCTATGGAACAAAGAAGCATAACTGGTTTTGTGATAAAAACTACTAAGTCTGAAAAAGTCACTTTGGATCAGCAAGTTGCTAATTATATATATGCAACCAATTCACCCATCCGAACAGTGGAGCACGAAGAGTTTATCAAGATGATTAAAATTCTAAGACCAGGATATGTTCCACCTAATAGACATCAAATTGGAGGGTCTCTTTTGGATCAAGCCTATGATTCAGTGATTAAGAATTATTCAGAAGAACTTAGTGGGAAAACAGTTTGCATGGCCATGGATGGATGGAGTAATGTCCATAATGAGCCTATAGTATGTATAACTTTAACAGCGGACAACCGTATTTATCTTGTTGACTCTATAGACACAGAATCAAGACACACAGCTGAATATCTGTTGAAATTAGCTGAATGTGCTACAAAAAAGTGTTCAGACAAATTTGGATGCACAGTAAGAAGCTGTGTAACAGAAAATGCTGATAATATGGCAAAAATGAGAAGTGAATTCGGACAAGATAAATCCATTATAACATATGGTTGTTCTGCACACCTGTTAAATTTGCTTTCACAAGACCTGCAAATCAAGAACATTAAGGAGCACATTATTGAAATCATTAAGTACTTCAGAAATCATCACATCCCAGGATCTTTGTATAGAAGAGCAGGAGGAACAATGCTTGTAAAGCCATCAGACACACGATGGAACACAGTGACAGATTCTATTGAATCGTATTTAAAGAACTGGGAGACCCTTGTCAAAGTGTGCAAAGAAAATAGTGAAGACATTGAAAAGAAAATTGAAAGGAAAGTTAATGATAAGGCATTAAAAAGAACTGCAGAAGACTATTTGAGAGACTTAAGCCTATTGCTGTGGCATTGGACTGTGTCCAGAGAGAACATACCCTATTAAGTGATGCTGTAGAAATCTGGGTAAAACTGAAAACTGATATTAAGGAGTATTTATCAGATAAGAAGGATATGGATAATTTTGAAAAAAAGAATCAAAGTAGCATTGACGCCTGCCCATTTTCTAGCTAATGTGATAGATCCAAGGTATCAGGGCAGACATCTGACTCCTGAGCAGCGAGACATTGCAGAACAGTATGTGTGTGAGTCTCTTCCACATTTCCTTTCAACGTTAATGTCCTTCCATGGAAGAAGTGCACCATATAAAGAGGTCTATTTTGGTAAAGATGTTGCAAAATCTCTCTCACCCCTTGCTTGGTGGCAGTATTTTGCCAATGATATGACAGAAAATGTAATGGATGTTCCTAGGCAATTATTTACAGCTGTTGAATCATCAGCAGGGATTGAGAGAATTTTTTCCACATATGGATTTGTACACTCAAAAGTAAGAAATCGCCTAGGACAGAAAAAGGCATCTAAGCTTGTCACAGTACATAAGCATTTCAATGTTCAACTAAGCTAATTTAAATGTTTTGAACTATTTTTGTTGTTTACAGAATGAGAATATTGTGTTGACTTGAAGTTATTACTGGTAATTCTTAATACACTATAGTCCTACAAATGTAAGAAAATAAACTTGTTACCAGTATTATTTTTTTTACAAAATGAGAATATTATTCTGTTGACTTGAAGGAGTTAAGTTATTAATTTTTGAAATACTGTAATCCTATAAGAGCATTTATGTTAAATTTCATTATTAGGTTTGGATTTGTGCACTCAAATGTAAGATATGTTACCAGTTTTCTTTTATTTTACAAAAAGAATATTATTGTGTTAAATTCCATTGGTACATCTACTGCATAAATATCTTAATGCCAATTTTCTGTTTATCATCCTGAATAAGCTTTGGTTGAAAAATACTGTTTTTATGGTTTTAAAAATATTACTTTAATGCAATTAGGAAAAAAAATCGATTTAAATAAAAAAATCCGATTTAAATCAAATAAATCGATTTTTTAATGTTTTTAAAAGTCATGATTTTTTACAACCCTGAGTCAAATACACAAATAAATAGCTAAGTTATACCAAGTGAAAATTATCCCTGCACAGCCCTTTTCTAACTATGTAAGACAAGAGAGATACTCAGTTGAATAAGCAGAACCAGCTGAAGAGAGTGTCGAGATGTATATCAGTGGGTCACGTTGCACTAACATGACTGGGGTTTTCATCAGAGCTCACCTCCTTGACTTGACTTGATGTCTGTAGATAAGGTAGAGGGCTATTGCTTGTAATGCTGAGTGGGAGGACAGAGATTAGGATTGGAAGTACTTTGGTGGCAATTTGGGGGAGGGAGGGGACTGGTTTAGGATCAAGGGAAAAGAGGGAGGAAAATTGAGGGACAGTAAGAGATTGACAGTATCCGGGCTCAACCAGATATGCTGAGGTTATAATAATTATATTTGAACTTACATCTTGCGTGATTAGGTTCTAGCTCTCAAGCCTTTTCCATTTAGTTAAAAATATGTTTATTTTTGCAGTAGCCATTGTTCCAAGGAAGGGGTGACGACCTCTAGCCAGGTTCTTGTGGAGCTGCCTGAGCAACGTATCTTTTGTTTTAATAAGAGTGGAAGGAAGGGGCAAGAAGACAAGGGTGTAGAGGCCAAGGATAGTGTCCTTTGGTCACTCATCTTTTTGATGAAACATATTTCTGCATTAGAGAATTGAAGTTTAATTTCTAAGGAAAGGTGTAGGATCCAACTTGCTTTTTTTTGTTCACAAGGAGGTGGTCTTATCTTTTTGGTTTAATTGAAAGATTGAAGCTTGACGCGAAGGTACAGTATTTATTTGCTATACAGTTCTTTTTGTTTTTGTATTGAATTTGATAATTTTTAGATGTATTTTGGTATTGGTGGTGGATTGTTGACTCTTATTCTGCTTAATCTGAACCAAGCGTGTTCTTCTCTTGCTCTTCTTACTGGTTCGTTGTCAGCCAGTTTGCTACAGTTTCTGAGTCTAACTCTCGTACTTGTTCCCATGTTCTTTTGGCTTGGATGTAGATTTCTACGTTTACTGCGTTGATGTTGGCTCTTCTATGGAGTTCTTCGTTTGTTACTCTTTCTTCGTAACTGATGTTATATATGAATCTTTGGCTTTTAATTTGTACCGTTTGAAATTTCTTGTTTCTCGTTGCACTAAATGGCGGGTAGCACATTAATGATTTTATTAGTGCCGTGTATAATTTCCTTTTGTTTGGTATGTTCAGGTTTTTTAATCTTCTTATTTTTGAGAGTTTGCTACGTAGTTTGTGGACTTTTTCGTTGATGAAGCTCTGGTAACCACATGTTGTGATTTTCAATCCCAGGGTGCTGCCTTCGTTCGTGTATGGGTAAATTTCTCCATCTACTATTACTGGTTCGACCTTTTTCTTGGCAATTGGTATAATTTTAACTTTGTTGATATTTGTCCGTATTTTTCATTTCTTTTCGTAGTCATTTATGTTTTTTAATGCTAAGGCCGTATGGCGTGCCATCATTGCTTCTGATTTTCCGGGATATGATATGATTTGTGTCATGTCCTTGGCAAAGATAATGTTTTCGCTATGTTGCGTTGGTTCAGGTAAGTTGCTCGTATACAGTATATGGAGAATAGTGTTGGGGATGGACGCGTCCCTGGGGCACTCCGCTCTCTAGGTCGAAGGGTGGACCTAAATAGTTGCCAGTTTGTAGCTGTGTTGTCCTGTTTTGAAGGTAGTCACATAGGATTCTTTCTATTTCTGCAGGTAGGTTTAGTTTTCGTATTTTATATGCTAGTCCGATGTGCCACACTTTATAAAATGCCTTTGCCACATCTCTTAAGACTATGTTTACTTGGTTTCCTTGCTGTTTTTCTTTGGCTATGGTTTCTGTTATTATTGCTATTGCCGTTTGGGTTCCTCTACCTCTTCTAAAGCCGTGTTGTCTTGGGTTGAGTTTGTGATTAACCAGGAACCTATCTAGTCTGTTATTTAGTATGCGTTCCAAGAGTTTCCCGTTTTTTTTCCAGTAAGGATACAGGTCTGTAGTTTATCATCTGTTTTTGATCCTTGCCTTCTTTGGGAATGAAGATCACTTTTGCCCGCTTGAGGGCATCGGGAAAGTAACCAGCGGATAAGGTTGAGTTGTAAATATTTATCAGGGCTTCCATTGGTCTGCTGGGCCGGTTTAATAACATGTTTCGGGTTATGCCGCTCATTCCAGGAGATTTTTCTTTAAATACTCACCTCCTTTCACTGCCTTCCGAGTATTTATGGACCACGGGAGTGGGAGGAGCTTTTGATTTAGGCGGGAACACCTTAACTAGGTTAATCACCGTGCAAGTATTTAAGACCTTTCATTTTTATTTAATTTTTCTTTACAAATTCACTTTGTCTTGATTATCGCCTTTCTATTGCTAATTTGACTTTTTCCCCATAAATTATTTGTTTAACTTTTCGCTGTAGAGATAGATGAACGTAGTTACTAACATGGCTAATATATACAGTAAAGGAGAGTGAGATTAAATCCTTATGGACAGCAGGTGTCCACCATATTCGAGTTATTAGGTTGTGACCTAACTCTTTCACCTGGTTAAAAATTTTCGTAATCACAATATTTTCCGATTTGAACATGCCATTTCTCAAATTTATGGTGACAGATTCGGTATGCTTAATGAGACTAGATTCTATAATCTTCCTACTGACAATTGAATTACAAGGGAAGATTGAGAAGGCATTAGCCCAGTCAATACAATGATTATGATACCTCATATGAATGGACAAAGCATTAGATTCCTGGCCTGTCCTAACACTAAATTTATGCTGTTTAAGTCTAGTTATAAGATATTTTCCCGTTTGTCCTAAGTAGAACATATTACATTTCTTGCAAGGAACCTTGTAAATGCAGCCGCCTGCATTGCTAGGGGAGCTTTTAATTAACATTTGTTTTACAGAGCAAGAATTACTAAACGTTAATGCCTCTCTCACTCGACCCAGTCCATGTCTCTCTCACGCTCCGCAGTCAATGTCTCTCACTTTTCCAATCCACTGATCTCTCCTCATTCTCTCCAGTCCACGCCTCTCTCAGGCTCCACAGTCAATGTCTCTCTCACTCTCCCTATTCCATGTCTCTCTCTCTCACTCTCTCCAGTCCATCTCTCTCTCTCTACTGTATATACATATATATATATATTTATATATATATATATATATATATATATATATATATATATATATATATATATATATATATATATATATATATATATATATATATATATATATATATATATATATATATATATATATATATATATATATATATATATATATATATATATATATATATATATATATATATATATATATATATATATATATATATATATATGTTCCATATCTCTCTCACTTTCCCCAGTCCACCTCTCTTTTCTCTCTCCATTCTATGATTATCTCACTCTCCCTAGTCCAGTCTCTCTCTCTCTCTCTCTAGTCCTTGTGTCTCTCACTTTTCCCAATCCACTCCTCTTTCACTCTTTCTACACTCTCACTCTTTCTTTCACATTTTCTACACACCCTCTCTCACTCTTTCTTTCACTTTCACTATGTCTTTCACTCTTTCTACACCATCTCTCTCACATTTCCAACCACCATTTTTCTCTCATTCACCCATTCCTTCATCCTTGTCTCCCCATTTTTCCCGTTCCATCTTTACTGATCAGCCACATAATTTCCCCTTTTCTACTATTTCCCATAATCCTATCATCAGTCACAGGCCTGAGGGAGAAATCATGACTCAATACATGCGAGGTATATATCTATGGGGGAAGGAAGAAATACCGAGGAGAGAAAAGTACCGAGGGGGAGAAGTACCGAGAGGAGAACTAGCGAACGGGGAGAAGTGCTAATGGGGATAAATACCGAGGGGAGGAGTGCCGAAGTGGGAAAATTACTGAAGCTGGAGAAGTACCGAAGGAAAGAAGTATCCAGAGGGAAAAATATCAAGAGAAGTATCGAGGGGGAGTAGTACTGTAAGGGAGACGTACCGACGGGTACACTACGGGGAACAAGTACCGAGGGGAGAAGTACTGAGAGGGAGAAATAAAGAAGGCGAGAAATACCGAGGGGGAAGTACTGAGGGGAGAGGAGTACCGAGGGGAGAAATAGCGAGGGAGAGAAGTACTGAGTGGGATAAGTACCGAGGGGAGAGGTACTGAGGGGAGGAGTACCGAGGGGGAAATTCCCGAGGGAGGTGGGGTAACGAGGGGGAGAACTTCCGAGGAGGGAGGAGTACCGATGGGGACAAATACTGAGGAGGGATAAGAACTTAGGGGGAGAAGTACCTAGGGTTCAGAAGTACGAGGGTGAGAAGTACCGAGTGGCGAAAAACTGAGTGGGAGGAGTCCCAAGGGGCGAGAAACACCGAGGGTGAAGAAGTACCGAGGGGGAGAAATACTGAGTGGGGAGAAACATCGAGGGGAGGAGTATGGATTGATTGATTGATTAATTGTGGTAATTACATCCCTGGTGAGGCAACTGCTTAGGTAATATGAGGCCGAATTAAAATAAAAGCTTACAAGGGGTAGAAGACTCAAATTAAATACTGCAAGGTAAAAAACCTAAGTAATAAATACAAATAAAACTCAAATCTTGTGTAGAAGGTCAGCTTCCTCCACGCTACCCACCCCCTCCTCCAGCACCAATGAGAGGGGGCAAGACCCATTTCACTCCTGGCACTGGGATAGGTGCTTACGACGAAGATCTCTGAGACTGGGACACTCAACCAGGAGGTGTCGAACAGTCAATGGGACCATCAGTCATCACAATGGGGAGGGGGCGCCCTCTCCATTAAAACACCATGCATCAGAAGCATGTGGCCAATGCGGAGGCGGGTCAAGAGAGGAGAAATACCGAAGGGGTAGAAATACCGAGGGTGAGAATTACCGGCTGGGTAGAAGTACCGAGTGGGAGACTTACCGAGGGGGGGAGTACCGATGGGGGAGGAGTACCAAAGGGGAGAAGTACCGAGGGGTAGAAGTACCGAGGGTGAGAGAAGTACCAAGGTGGGAGAAGTACCGAGGGGCAGAAGCACCGAGGTGGGAGAAATACCAAGGGGGAGAAGTTCCGAGGAGAAGTATATAATGAGTGATATACTCAGCATGAAGATAGAGGGAGAATTTATAGTTGTAGTATTACAAAATAATGAAAACGGTAGCGTGACTCGAGGGTGTAAAGATAATATGATATATATTAACACACACAGGCTGAGTGCAGTTGTAGTATAAGAAACACCAATGTGTGTTATAGCTTTATTTAAGTAGTTCAAAGGGAGGGGGGGGTTATGAGGGACTCTTGCGCGATGAATTGCAGATTATTGGTATATTCTTACCTAACAAGTAGATTGGGCACCCCGACTTTGGTCGACCTTGGGGAATTCAGGACCGCCGCACCACTACCTCCTACACATCCAGTACTTGCGTGGATATGATGAATAGTTGGTGCATCGTCAATGGTCTGGGCTGAGACTTCGTTGCACTATTATTGGTCTTCTTCTCCAGTACGTGCTGACCTCTCAGGGCCGGCGACGGGCGGAACAGGACAGCGAGTGTTTGCTGGCCCCTTCGGTAACGACTGACTTCTCCTGTCCGCTCTCTTTTATTCGGTTTTCCTAGGTCAAGCATCCGTACTCTCATTAGTCGATCTAATCTAGGTTAGTTCATGGTGGCATGTCCTATTAACTGTAGGTCTGTTCCTGGCGCGACCCCAACTTACTGCCGGCTGGAGGGCAGGGTTTATTGGATTAATAGGGTCATAGCGACTTTTCTCTCATCAACATGGAGCCAAGAATTCCTTGTCTCTTCGTTTCCCTTGTTGGGTCAGTTCTTTATCTCGTTTTCTTAAAGTAGGGTGGGTCAATTTAGGCATAGTCTAAATAAACCAAGTCTAACCACGCGCATGGGTGGAGCTTATTATGTGACTTCGTTAGCGTGTATTGGATCCTGGGTGAGACCACCTCACTGTATTAGAAGTCATTCTTGCCATCTCTTATGATTTTCTCATCCCCTAGTACACTATCTTTCAGTCAGCCACTTGAACTTCTCATGTAATAATTATTTTTATGATATTCCTATTCTTATTATGAAAAATTTATTATTATTATTATTAACAATCCTCTTCTTCCTCTCTTTATCATTATTTATACTCTTATGATTTTGCTGCCAGTATCAGTGTAAAAGCAAATAAGTAATCATAAGCATATAAACTAGCTATTAACTGGGGTGGACAGAAGGAATACAAGAATTTAATAAAATAGTTAAAAAAATAATAAAATAACATTTAATGATTATATATATCATCATTCTCTCTCCCCAAGCTATTACAGTAACTCAGTGAATACAAGTATATATGTGTAAAGGTTTTCAATTTATCAATATTACCACGGCGGGGATCGGTGGTAGAAGCGGTACCGTTCTTGCCTCACAAGCGAGATGTCATGGGTTCGATTCCCGGGCCGGTGGAAGTTGTTTGGACTTACTTTCTAGCCCCCATTAGTCCCTGTTCACCTAGCAGTAAAGTAAGTACCTGTTGTAAGTCGAAAGTTGCGAATTCTTATTCAGGGACAAGTTGTTGGAGCTTCCAATAACTTGATGACATAAACCACTGACTCTTTCTACGCCCTTAACTCATGAGACATAAAGGCAAGCATGAACTTAGCATGCTTCCCTGTTGGGCTATGTAAACGCTTCTGCGCTTCACCTTACACAAGGATGTAGGGATGTGCCCAATAAATAATAATAATAATAAAAAATAATATAATATAGCCACGAGTTATAATACAGATGGCAAGTCTATACAACAGTTTCAAACAACAAATAGGTACTTGTCTCTCCATATCAGGTTTCCTGGCCGAAAGTTAGACTTTAGGGAATTTAAATTTAAACCTGCCAACTGCTCTGAAGTATTGCCCTTCCTACAGTTCCACCATATTTATTTGATGCATGCACAATAAAATCCACTTTTTCCTCTTTTTCATCCTTTGGAAATTGATGGAATCGCAAACTTTCATCATATAGTCTGTAATTTGATATACATCAAAATACAGAGCATTTATCAGGTATTATCATAGACCTCCGCCCCACGACAGCAAACTGGAAACTGAGGTCCCACCCCGGATCCAGGGCTGCCAAATCAGATTTCTGTAAGCTGCTAAGCTGACAGGTAAAAAGCGCTAGAAAAACGCTAGATTTAAATTTTGCAGAATTCTCAAGGTATCTAACCTAGGTTTGATATCATATAGGCTTAAAACGACTTATTCAACACGTAAGAGGTTCAAGTGATCTTCTTACGACACTAAATAATTACTCACCACGATTACTCCAGATCAAAAGTATCCCAGTCTTCTTCCATATCAGTGGTACTGCAGGTAGCTTGGTCTTGAACAAGTTGACCCTGTGTTGCTGAAGAGCTGCAGTATGCTTCCATGGTGCCAATTTTCTTGACAACATCAATAGGCAATTCATAGGTAGCAAAACACTTTTCTTTTTTTTTAAGCCGTACTTCACAGACATTATTGCATTCAGTGTTGAGATTTTCATTCTATTGCGAAGTTTGGACTTAATTAGGTTATGTGGCTGAAGGAACGCTCTACATCGACATTTGAATGTGGCAAGGTGAGGGCAGATAGGGCAACTTCTGATAACTCATTGTAGGGATTTTCACCAAGTCTCTGTAATTAGCTACTTCAGCCCAAAAATGCAATGTGTTAGCAGTCTCAGTCCACTTTGTGTGATGCAGTTTTTTCCACTGGATTAAACTTGTATTACGTTGTAATAAATAGCACTGAAAATTCCTTTCCAATGAAAAAGCGCTAAATTTGGCGCTAGATGTGGTAAAAAGCGTCAAATTTGCGCTATGGCGCAAAATTAAATAAATTGGCGCTAGATGAGACCAAAAAACTCTAGATCTAGGACGAAAGGCGTTAAGTTGGCAACCCTGCCCTGACCACCCCCCTGGGCTGACGGCCAGATGACGTCATGCGCGATAAAGGACAATTTTTTTTTACTCGAAGTGGGTTGACTTGGTATACTGTAATTAGACTTAGAATTTAGGTAGGAGTAGGGGTAGGAGTATCGAGGTGGGAAAAGTGCCGAGGAGGAGAATTACCGAGGGGGAAAAGTACCGAAGGGGAGAAGAGTCAAGGGGGAGTATTATCGAGGGGGAGAAATACCAATGGGGAGGCGTACCAAGGGGAAGAAGTATCGTTGGGAGAGGAATACCAAAATTGGAAGAAGTACCGGGGAGGAGAACTACCGCTGGGGAGAGGAGTACTGAGGTGGGAAAAGTACAGAGGGAGGAGAATTACCGAAGGGTAGTAGTACCAAGTGGGTTGATGAAGAGAAGTACGTAAGGGAGATGTACTGACGGGGGAGGAGTACCAAGAGGGGAGAAATACCGTGGGGAAAAATTATCGAGGCAAGAGAAGTTCTTTGGGAGAAAATTACCGAGGAGAAAGAAGTACCAAGGGGGGAGAAGTACCGAGGAGGAGAAATACCGATGAGGGGGAACTGCCGAGGGTAAAGAAGTAACTAGGGGGAGAGGTACCGAGGGAGATAAATACTAAAAGGAAGGAATACCGACGTGGGAAAAATACTGACGGTGTAACAAATTTACTGTAACAAATTATCTGACAAATTATGTAACAAATTTTAATGTGTCTGTTCCTTTTTATTTCTTTATATTTATTTATTTATTTATATATATTTTTTTATTCTTACTTATTTCACTTACTCTTACTTTTTATTTTACTTATTACTGTTATTCTTTCTCGTTATACTCGTGAGAGGTGGAGGGAGTGAGGGAGGTAGTGAGAGGTAATTGTTAACTTTTGAGGAGAGGGAGGGAGAGATGGGAGAACAGGGCTAACGGATGGTTTGTGGTTAGGCTACACCAAGAGGAGAGGCTAGAGGGTGGATAGCTGGGGACTAAGATACACATTTAACAGAGGGGAAATATGGGATAATTATTATATATAGGACTCACCGTATTACTGCACAATGCCAAGACATTTATAACACATCAACCTTTCTCAAGACGGGAGGGAAGAATTAGGACTCTTATTAACGGTCACTGTATTTATTGAAAACTTTATATTAGGGTTTAACAGTTACAAATCAAAATAATAAACCTATGCTCCAAGCTAATTAAACGGAAACTACGTATCTCACAACAAATGAGAACTTAGGGATTTGCCAAATAGAATACACCCAAATACCTGCCATCTCGCCACCATAGACATCCCACACTTCCCTACACAAAATTCTAACACAGACTCCGCTTTTTAAGCTGCGTCAGCCCACAAGGGATGCCATATCTTTCATGACATCACGTCTCGCGGCTCTTTCATTGGTCGAAGACAGGCCGAAAGCCTTCATTCAATTGGCTCGAAATTGGCTGGGGCCTGTCAGGTGGCGGAAAACTCATGACATTGTTACAATACTCCCCTGGTCGCTTATATGAAAATTTGTGAGATGTTCACAAAATATTTCTCCAAATTTTCATTCTAATCCTAGCTAGGAATATCTAAAATTAATTAGCATATTAAATTGACAACACAAATTATGTTTCTCAATATTTGCACATCGAACTGTAATTCGCTAGATATCACAAATGCAAAGAAAATAAATTCTAGTGAATGTCAAAATAATATTAAAATGTTATTTGTATTTAAGAAAAGAGAACCTATAATTGTTGAAAATATACATTAAAAAAAATTCTAATATGGGTCACAAAAAATCATGAGAACTAAAATAATGGATAATTCAATAAAATAATTCAGCAATGAAAGTACTCTAAAATAAAAATTATGAACAATGGTAAATCAAATTATTCTAATAAAAATTTAATTCAATCAAGCATCAAATCAAAAACAAAAGGCTTAATTACTGGTTATGCACAAATGAATATATTGTATATGGAAGATGGATTTTCTTTGTTTAGTTTTCTCTCATTGGTTTTCATCAAAAATCTATTTTTCAACTCTTCATGAATCCTCAACATATATTTTCAAAATTACTAATATTTCAATATATCACTTTTCAAAGTCAATTTATATTATTTCTTGTAGGTTATGTATCTAAGCTACTGTGCCGAGTAGCAACCTTGTATATAAGCTATTGTGCCGAGTAGCAACCTTGTATATAAGCTACTGAGCCGAGTAGCATTTATATATGGAATTACGTGGCAACACTGCACGTGTTATGTGGCAACATTGCCCGGAGGCTGCCATATGGCAATGCAGCCGCAGTCTGACTCCGTGGGTCGTGCAAGGCACAGGCTAGTCACTACTTGTATTTCTCCTATCCGTTAATAAATGCACTTCAGTGTTACCCGGTGTTTCCCTACCCATCACTGCCTTCTTCAGGGAAGACTTGGAACCTTCATGGTGCAGTGAGTAGGATTTGTGGACTTACAAGTGCAGAAACAATGCCGACGGTTACGTCTGTCGGTGATGTGCGCGTCGACTAGTGTGTTGTGTTGTGTTGCATTGTGTTTCACCGCGACGTGCAGTGTTGCGCCGTCACAGTGCGTTTTAGTGACGGTGGCAGTGTTAGTGTCAGTGTATTCGTGTGTCTAGAGCTGAGAGTTGAGCATTGGCCTGTTTTTTGTGGTACTCACGGAGCACGCAGGCGTACACCCTCCTCGTGTGACATCCAGGGAGACACTAACGTCTTACCTCAGCGGCGGCTCTAGCCACCCGCATTAAGGCCACCATGATCTGCTTTCTCAGACACACACACACACACACACACACGCACGCACGCACGCACTCACGGACAGAACAGTGGACTCTATGTGCTATTTCTGCGCTGTTTATGTCATATATATGTGGTTCGAGCTGATGAGGCGCCACTTTATATACTAAACAGTGCAGTTCAAGCATACTAAGATGGGCAGCAAGAAGGGACAGCTTCAAGATGGGAGACATGACTCCCCACCTTCCCCTCTACCGGGCACAGATGGAGCTTCTGTGCCCACCGCCCCTCATCCTTCACCTACTGCGACGGACACTGCCACAATTCTCAGGTGGATGGACGACAGGGACGAGAGACGCAGAGAGATGGAACTTTAGAAGGAGGAGATACGAAGAGAGGAGGAAAAGACGCGCTTTTATGCGATATTGGCGACCCTGGCGCTAACCAACCCTTCCTCACTCGCAAGAAGCACGCATCATGGCGCCAATACCCTCCCTCCTCCACCACACCAGCGTCCTCCAGGCACTCTTGCTACTCCAACAGCTCCCAAGGCATCTGTTCAACCCCCACCCGCCCTCTCACCAGACGTCACGTTTCAGCTTTTTCGTGAGTGGAGGCGGCGGTGGACAGATTACTCTACAATGGTGGACCTTGATAGCATGCCTCCAAACAAACAGCTCTTCCAACTGCGGATGTGTTTGTCGCTGGAGACCCAGAGAGTTTTGGAGCATACGTTGCAAGTGCCTCCCGATTTTACATCTTCAGTGACGGATGTGCTCGACCTTTTACAAGTGCACATTAAGGGTCGGAATAACGAGGCTTTGCGTCGCCGCGCCTTCACCAGCTGCAAGTAGGCGGAGAATGAATACTTTGACGACTTTTTTGTACGTTTGAAGAGTTTGTCGGAGGAGATCGACGTCTACAAGACGCACTGCCGGGAAAGTGAGGAAGCCTGGATCAAGCACGGGATGTTGACAGGTGTCAGGCAAGAAGAGTTGGTGCAGCGACTCATCCGCCTGGACGCTTCCTCCACACTCCAGGTGGTAGTGACTGAATGTCGGTCATACGAGGCCACCAAGTCCGGCACCTCTGCCTTACGGGCCCCACCTGCTGTAAGAGCTATCTCACAGTACAAGAAGGGTAAGAAGGCGGCCAACAACGTGAAGGCTGCCGCACGTTCTTCCATGCCTGCGCCTAGTGCTTCCTGTGGCAGCTGTGGAAAGCAGCATGGCCCCAAGACATGCCCGGCTGCCGACGCACTGTGTCGTGGATGTGACCGTAAGGACCACTGGTCTAACACAGACAGGTGCCCTGCACGAGGCCACAAGTGTCAGGACTGCGGTCGCTATGGACACTACGACAAGTGTTGCCGCCAACCCAAGCCCAAAAGCCCGAGACGAGGAGGAAAGCAGCGCACTGCTCTCGAGGTGGTTCGCATGCAGCCCCCTTCAGATGGCCCACGCAGCCCCAAGCAGCAGCTGAGTCACATCAGGAGGGTGGAATCGACCACACGCCCCAGGGCTACCCCTTCCCCTACCATCCGCGTCGCCGTCACACACGGTGGTGTGTCGGGTCACATCGAGGTGATACCGGACATCGGCGCTGATACTACGGTGATAGGCCTGAAGCACCTCCAGTAACTGGACCTCACCAAACGCGACCTGGGATCACCGCCGCAGCTGCTGCACTACAATGCGGACGGTTCCCAGATGCCAGACGCTGTGGGCTCCTTTCAAGCGGAGATCACCTATGGCGACAGGTCGTGTCACGCTACACCCTTGTTGTCGTGGGAGCACTGCAAGGAGTTAGGAGTGGTGCCCAGAGACTTTCCCGAGCAGATCCCAGCTGCTCGGTACACACCGCCAGCAGGGTGAGTGAGTCAGCGAGCGATGCGCCTGGCGCTGCCGCACAGAGCTGCCCAGAGCCCGCGTCCACTCCCACCCTGCGTCCATCCAATTCACGGCTGCTTCCTCACAACGATCTGGCCCATGAGGAACTACGGACCGCGGCACGCGACGACCCCACCTACACTCAGCTCTTGGAGAGTGTGAGGACTGGGTTCCCTTGCGACCGTTTTGACCTCCACAACGCCCAACGCCCGTATTGGAAGATACGTGAGGACCTCTGTGCAGATGGGGACCTCGTCCTGTACGGTGCCATTGTGGTCGTCCTTGCAGCTCTCCGTCTTCGCGTTCTGGCCCGCTTACACGACAGCCATCGTGGAGCAGAGGCCAGCAAGCGCCGCGCAATGCAGGCTGTGTACTAGCCCGCCATTGACGCGGACATCGTAAATACGGTCCGTGCCTGCCAGATTATGCAGCCCAGTCACCAGCAGGAGCCCCTCCTGTGCGACGACGAACCCACCAGGCCCTTCGAGTCAGTGTCGGCTAATTTCTTCACCACAGCAGGGAAACATTTCCTAGTTGTCGCCGACCGACTCTCTGGCTGGCCTGTGGTGGTAATCTGCGGCTCGGACACGACGTCCGCGGCCACCAATCGCCACTTCCGGCATCTCTTTCGTGATCTGGGCGTCCCCGTACGTCTGCAGACGGACGGCGGGCCACAGTTCACCAGCCGGGACTTCACAGGATTCCTGGAGCGTTGGGGAGTCCACCACATCGTGTCAACACCCCACTACCCACAGTCAAACGGCCACGCTGAGGCTGCGGTCAAGACAGTCAAGCACCTTATCCTGAAGGTGGCCCCTTCAGGCAACATAGACTGTGAGGCGTTTCACAAAGGACTCCTGAAGTTACGTAATACTCCCACCCACACAGGACGCTCCCCTGCCCACATCCTGTATGGTCACCCTCTCCGCTCTTGCGTTCCTGCACACGCCAAGGCCTTTGCGAAGGAGTGGCAGACCAGAGCCTAGAGCTACGACCGCCGCGCCGCTACACGTGCCCGCCCTCTTCAGCCACTGGAGATTGGTGCCCTTGTTCGCATCCAGGACCTGACGACGACATGTTGAGATAAGGTGGGCATAGTGACGGGCGTCGGCCGGTCGCGGGACTACAAAGTCAGGATGCCGAGCGGCCACGTCTGGTGGAGGAACCGCCGCTTCCTCCGGCCAGTCCCACCCCCTGCTGCTGGCCCCCTGACCGAGGACGAGTCCCCTACACCTGACGAGGATCCGCCCCACAGTGCACCTCGACGCTCAGAGCGACTTAGGGCTAAGAAATCCGCTCAAGACAAAGACTATAAGCGGGAGATGTAGGTTATGTATGCAAGCTGCTGTGCCGGGTAGCAACCTTGTATATATGCTACTGTGCCGAGTAGCATTTATACATGTAATTACTTGGCAACACTGCACGTGTTATGTGGCAACATTGCCCCGAGGCTGCCATATGGCAATGCAGCCTCAGTCTGACTCCGAGGGTCGTGCAAGGCACACGCTAGTCACTACTTGTATTTCTCCTATCCGTTAATAAATGGACTTCAATGTTACCCGGTGTTTCCCTACCCATCACTGCCTTCTTCAGGGAACACTTGGAACCTTCACTTCTCAAAACATAATTTCTTCACTTCTTATCTTAATTACTTAAGAATTTGGATTTCATTCTCTCTATTCACTTCACATTTTTTTTCTTACGTATTCTGGTATATCATGGATCTTATCTCTCACACAAACATTCTACAGTCACAATCCAAAGTTTCGCCCCCTCCCTCTGGCCGGGTGTTCGCCGAGGCCAGGGTTGAGGTAAGGCTGGGTGATCGGACGCAGACATTCCACCACCACAACACTCCGAGACTAACGGCACAGGAGCACAGGAAGGAAATTATTACGAACTTTTACATGGCATGAACTTGCACAACAAATGCATTCATAACATTGTTGCCACACATAACAATAACATGTTAAGATTGGAGCATGAAAAACTTTGCCCGGTCCCAAAACACTGGCTTGGAACCACTAGATGCGAGTCCACTTATTAAACATGAATTATCAGGGCAGCATATATAAAGGGTGGCCGGCGGCCGAATTTCGTCAAGAGGGAGTAAGCGGTCAGTCGACAAGGTGAGGCCTATACATGTATAGATTTTACCATAACCCTGGGAATATTATGGTTTCACACATACTAGGAATTCATACTGTCATGTTTACAATATTTCTTAGTGTATCAGTAACTACATTGGAGTATTTTGGCTTGAAATGTTGCATTTCACCCAAAAAATTTTTGTCTGGTCCGGAGCAGCGACTTTGCCGAAGACCTCGACCCTTAGCGTGGCTGCCTGGCCGTGTGTCATCATTAGTGACTACTTCTTGGTCCATCAACATGTGATGTTTATCAATATTCATATTTCATAACTGGGTCGAGAATAGCCCAAGTTTCTCATGCCTCACTCCAAACTTACTATTGTTATGTGTGCCAACAATGTTATGAATGGAATTTTGTTATGCAGGTGCATATCGTGTCAAAATTCGTAAAAAAAATCCTTCCATGCTCGTGTGCTGTGAGTCACCGAGTGTTGTGGTGATGGAATGTCTGCGTCCGATCACCCAGCCTTACCTCAACCCTGGCCTCGGTGAACACCCAGCCAGGGTGGTGTCGAAACTTAGGATTGTGACTGTACATCTTGTTTTCTGCTGTTCACCTTGTCTCTCATCCCACAATTGATGATGGTACATTTGGCAGTAGGCAGAGATACAGAGTTAACTTTTGCAGATGGCAGGTAATCCACAGACACTTGCTGACTTTACACTACCTTTCAATTTCCATCTACTATGAGTGAACAAATCTTTTCTGGAGACGTGGAGTTTCTTGACTACATTATCCACAACGTACTAAGTTACTCGTATTAGACATATCGATTGTACCTCATCCCTGGTAACTAATTTCAGCATTGGGCGACTTAGTTTCAGAACTCATAACGGAACGGGAGCTTTTCCAATTGTCGGGGGACCAGTCGTCAATTTTCAACACCGGAAATATCCACCCCACAGGATATACGATCCTCTCCTTCTCTTCTCACAACTCCACAAGAATCTTTTCCAAATCCGATCAGGACACACACCATCACTCATATCCCCAGTGACCACCATCCCATCCGTACTAACACCTCCGTGAACTGTTGTGTTGCACCGTTGCACGCTTCCCTCACTCCATCAAGCTCGGCATGACACATTTACACTGGTAGGTGCCTATGGGGCGGATCCTTAATAGAGCTCCCAAAGGGATAGGCGCTTTCCAGGACAGTATGTGTCGCTCCTCTTGGACATCCACTTCTCACTTCTCTCCTCCTCCTTGCTTCTAGCAGCTGTTATTCACAAGTAGTTTGGACGTTGGAAACACTGACTGTAGCCAACACGTTGACTTCGGACCAACACAGTTAAGATCAGCCCCTTCCTACCCAACCAATTAAGGTAAGGCCCCTGGGTCAAGGAGAGG
This sequence comes from Homarus americanus, assembly GCF_018991925.1. NCBI lineage: Eukaryota > Metazoa > Arthropoda > Malacostraca > Decapoda > Nephropidae > Homarus > Homarus americanus. Next base: position 13,568,496 of record NW_024743709.1, read on the forward strand.
CAACTCGTCGGCTCCGTTGTCCCTAGATGTTTGCTTCTTACCCGATGACTGTGGTACCAGCAATCCACCAGATTGTGTCGTTGGGCTGGCGGCCTGGCTGGAACAATGATGACAGGATCCCAACTGGGGTCATCTCTGCGTCCGACATACCCAAGTTGACGGAAAGGCATGCTAGCAGCGACACTATGTCATTCTCTCCGTCGGGTTTCTCTGTATGGTGAGGAGTGCATCACAGGAATTATCCGGCAAGGATGCATTGTTGTTCCCATCCATGACTGGTTTTGCTGCTTTCTGACTGCTTACTGACCGCCATGGTCGTCAGGTCTCCTTCTAGTGTGTGAGTGACAGAGGTATAACTCAAGTGGGGAAGTCTAGTGGCATGGACTTCACACCCATCAGCAGGATTTTGCTTGACCTGCAAATGCTGGATTTTCGTCTGGCTGGAAGTGAGATCAGTAAGAGACATCGCGGGGTCATTAGGCCGGAGGCGGTGTACACACCCTTAATTACAGTTACCTGTAATCCTCAGGTATCTCAGGTAAATCCCAACTCAATCAGATATTGTGAGACAATGCGAAATCCAACAAGGGGGGGATCTAATTCTTCCTTAATCTGAATGTCTAGAAGTGAATATCATTTACTTTAACATTATTACGTCTCTAAAAGCCTTCATGCAACACAGTGTCTGTCTCGTTAATCCGAAAGTACCCCATGCAGGATAACGAGAGAGAAAGCTATAGCTGGTTATGTCATGGAACAGGTTTCATTACTTTCAAATACATGCTACGGTGTAATAGTAGTGGAAAGGTCACTAGGGAAGGACTTTACAGAAATCCATCTCTCTAAGTCATTTACACTCAGTTCTAATAACAAAATACGAATAGAAAAACAGGGGGGTGGGGGCGTAAGGAGGCAGGGTGTGGGTGGCAATTTAAAGAGCCATGTGGCAATTCCCAGATAGAATACAAAAGCAGAGGCACCCTCCTGGGCCTACATATATCCACGACAGGTTACTCCCATCATGTCTACAGCAGGAAGGAAAAGGCAAGAAGAGAGCTGAGAAAACTATACCGCCTTAAAGCGCTTCCTGAGAAAATAAAACTCCGCCTGGTGACATCATTTATCACACCAATATTAACTTACCCAGCAATACCTCTTCATACTATGAGTAACACTCAAATATTAAAATTACAGGTGGTCCAGAATGTAGCCCTAAGATTCGTCACAGGTGAAAGATACCCCTTCACCAGAACCACAGCCGAGATACATAGAGACCTGAGAATGAAACCCACCAACCAGCAGCCGCACACCCTGGCCAGCAGAATCTGGAAAAAGATAGAACGATCAGAGCAAGACCTCCTTCAAAGACTCCCACCAGATAACGACAACAACCATACATGGTTCCCAAAAAGTTACCAAATCTCGAAAGGTCCATTACCACCCCTGATCTACACGGCCAGGCAATAGACAACCTCCCTAGACCAGCATCCGCCAGTACGGTCGGCGGAATGTGAAATAAGGCCCTCAAAACACCCATATATGGGACAGGGTAGGATGTCTAGTGCCTGTACCGACAGACAATAACTAACCCCAGACACAACCCTAACACTATTAGCTTAGCTAGGCGGTCAGCCCTCCCTCTCTTACCTCCTCCTAAATGTCTTCAATTTCCGAACTATAACTTCCTTCCCCCACCTCTAATCTTATTTCACCCCTCCTTTCTCTACAAAAAAAAAAACAAAAAAAAATGTGGCACCGGCGGGGCAGAGCGAAGGGGATGGTGGAGGGTAGGCAGGGTGTGACTCGGCCAGGGAGGAGGGTGGGTGTGAGGGGGGGTACTGAGTTTGGGGCAGAGCGGAGCGGGGCGCAGCGAGGCAGGGCACAACAGGGCAGGATTGGGCGTGGGGCGGGGTAGGTCTGAGGGGTTGGCGAGGCAGGTAGGATGTGGTTGCCGGGGTGCCTTCCAATGGTTCCCCAACCCCTACAGCTGGTCGCTCTACTACTCCATCTCATAGTACAGGGATGAATTAAGACTCTTATTAACGGTCACTGTATTTATTGAATACTTTATATTAGGGTTTAGCAGTTGCAATTCAAAATAATAAACCTATGCTCCTAGCTAGTTAAACGGGAACCACGTATCTCACAACACATGAGAACTTAAGGATTTACTAAATAGAATACACCCAAATACCTGCCATCTCGCCCCCACAGATGTTCCACACCTCCCTACACAAAAATCCAGCACAGACTCCACTTTTCAAACTGTGACAGCCCACGAGGGATGCCATATCTTTCATGACGTCACCATGTTTTGTGTCAAAGTTTTGAAGAACAATGGTCCCCAAACTACAGCTCAAACTGAGTTGATGTTCGATCTAAGTAATCCAGACTATCTCGCTAATCTTCCACTAAAGACTCTCTTTGGGGCGTGGCTTCATAAAAGTGTTGCAGATCTCTTGAAACTGAATATCCCAATCACCCCAGACGAGCTCATTAATGCCATTCCTCCTTGGCTGAATATATCAGTTCCTATTAATTACACTTCTGTTGATAGTAAGCAAATGTTAAACACCGATGTGGTGAGATGTGTCACACTAGAAACTATTAACAGACACATAGAGAGTATTAAATCAAGTGAATGTTATGCTTTTACTGATGGTTCTGTGCAGACAAACACAGGTAGAACTGGCTGTGCAATTGTAATATATAAAGAAAAAGAGATGATAGTGTCAAACAAGCAAAGGCTGAACAACTGGGCCAGCACAACACAAACTGAACGAACTGGAATCTAATTAGCCACAGACTACCTTAAAGAAAATGGAGGTGGGGTGATATTCTGTGACTCTCAAAGTTCTTTGAAATCAATGAACAACCCGTCAGGTTCTATGTCTAAAGTTGTATGTGATATTAAAAGAAATGCGATAACTGCCAAAGAGAACAACTGTCGTATCGAATTTATGTGGATTCCGTCGCATGTTGGATTTAGGTATCATGACCGTGCTGATAGACTGGCCAATGAGGCATGTAGGAAAGAAAATGTTGACCGTGACCTTGGCCTGTCCAATGCTGTACTTAAAAACATTCACGTCAGAATCATGAACTCTGATCTAGAAGAACTGAGAAATGCAGAGAGACCTGGCAGTTGTAGCATTAGTAAATATGAAAAATTTTGTGACGAGAGGTATGGCCAGCATAAGAACAGAACTAGACAATGTGAACGCTCAGCATGTAAACTTTGTGATAAACCTTTAAAGCATACACTTGAACACTATATTATTGAATGTGATACTGTCAAGGACTTCAGGCCACCTGGCTTATTGTATCATGAACTTTGTAATTACTTTATTGAATCGGGGGGTGTTTGGGGACATTCATGTTGTTTATCCCAAATTTGCTAGCCCACACTGATTGTCTTCAATTAGAATATGACGTCCAATGTACATGAACCACTGTCTTGCATGGCAGCGAACAGTGACATCACCCACATGACTCTGACCTATAGTATACTGCTAATGAATATGATGCATTTCTTTGTGTACGAACCTCTGTCCTGCATGGCAGTGAACAGTGACATTACCCACATGAATCTGGCCTATATATACTGTCAATAAATATGATGTATTTCTTTGTGTACGTACCTCCGTCCTGCATGGCAGTGAACAGTGACATCACCCACATGTCTTTGTGTATGAACCTCTGTCCTGCGTGGCAGTGAGAAGTGATACCACCCTCAGTGTCAAAACCTGACTGAATTACTCAGAAGAGGCAAACTGTACTCCAAGCTTTGTCAATAAAATTGTTTAACTAAATACTAAAAGACGTCACGTCTCCCGGGTCTCTCATTGGTCGAAGAAGACAGGCCGAAGGCTTTCATTCTATTGACTCGAAATTGGCGGGGACTCTCAGGTGGCGGGAAACTCATGACATTGTTACAAGGGTTTGAGAAGTGAGAAAGGGAAGAAATACCAAGGGGAAAAAGTACCGAGGATTAGATGCCGAGGGGGGGAAGAAGTAATGAGGGGGAGAAATACTGAGAAGGAGAAGTACCGAAGTGGAGGAATACCGAGGGGATGACTTTGGAGGGAGGATAACTGAGGGGGGTACTTCAGAGGGGGACAAATTCTGGGGGAGGGGGGGGGGGAGAATTACTTAGGAGGAAGAATTACCGAGGGGGAAAAGTATCGAGGGGAGAGAAGTACTAAGGGGGGAGTACCGACGTGGGAAAAGAACCGAGCGGGAAAATTACCGATGTGGGAGAAGTCCCGAAAGGGAAGAGTACTGGAGAAGGAGAAATGGCAAGGGTGAGAGAAGTGCTGAAGAGGGAGAAGTACCGAAGGGGAGAAGTACCGAGTATTAGAAAAGTACCAAGGGGTGAGAAGTACCGAAGGGGAGAAACACAAGGTGGAAGATGTATCGAGGAGGAAGAAGTACCGATGTGAGAGAAGTACGAAGAACGATAGGTACAGATAGGAGAAGGACAGAGAGTAAAATACCGAAGGAGGAGAAGTACCGAAGGGGAGGAAGTACCGAGGGAGGAGAAATGTCGTGGGGGAGAAGTACTGAGCTGGGATGAGTGCCGATGGGGGGAAGAATTACCGAGGGAGAGAAGTACCGAAGGGGGCAGAAGTATGGAGGGGAAGGAAAGGTTGTGGTTGTTCCCTGGTAACTACACACGCACACACACAAACACACACACACACACACACACATACACACACACACACACACACAAGGAGAAGTATATAAGAACTAAGGTAAGAATCTTACAGAGGAGTTATAAGTTTGTTGGATGAATGACTACTGGACAGATCACATACATGAAAGTATATATAATTTAATCCAGGTTAAAATTATAATGCATTAGTGCGGTTCAGCAGTTATGATTTTTGAACATATAAAATAGTTTAGTATTAACAGTAATAATCAACAATTATAAATCAAGTGGTGCATTAAATGTATAGGGTACGTGGAACTCTAGTGATGACTGGAGATGTTCAGGGTACTTGGTTCTAACTACAGGGGCGAACATGAACACCTGTAGAGTTCTGTAGGTTCTTATTAACGGAAATATACAGGAGTGTGCTCACAAGCACAGGTAATCCTTGCACTCTTATAGGGTCAACTGACCTCACTCTGACCTCACAGGCGACATGTGGTAAGTGGTATACTAGCAGCTTCCAGATGTCGCCAGGCACATTTATCTAAGCGTGTGATGACATGAAACAGGGGCATTACCAAACGCTACTGACTAGAGAAATAATGTGTATATATAGAGTACATACATGGTATACATACAACATACATAATATACATACACCTCCCCCCCCCCCCCTATACGCTCATAGCAAAGTCTTGAGCGGACCTTTTCCTGTGGATCCGTTCTGAGCGTCGAGGGGCTTAATCACTGTGGGGGGTATATGGGACTGAGCACTGGTGACGGGGTCAGCGGGATGCGTTACGGGGCGCAGGAAACGGCGGTTCCTCCACCACACCCGACCACTGGGTAACCGCACCTGGTAGTCCCGTGACCTGCCGAGACCTATGACTCCGCCCACTTTGTCCCAACGTAGGGAGGTCAGGTCCTGGACACGGACTTGGATGCCGACACTCAACCTGGGGAGAGGACGGGCGTGGTCGTTGTGGCGGGCGACGACGTCTTAAATACGTTCGGCGGCTCGGCAATCAAAATCCTGTGTCTTGGCCTGCCACTCCTTGGAGATAGATTGAGGGTGAGCAGGGACACAAGAACGGAGGAGGTGTCCCTAAAAGACCTGGGCAGGGGAGCGTCCGGTGTAATTGGGTGTGTTGCGGAGCTCAAGCAGACCCTGGTCGAAGGCCTTGCAGTCAATATTCCCAGAAGGGGCCACTTTGAGGATGAGGTGCTTCAGAGATTTGACAGCAACCTCAGCGTGGCCGTTGGACTGCGGGTAATGAGGTGGTGATAACACATGCCGGACTCCCCATCGGTCGAGGAACGCAGCAAAGTCCTGGCTTGTGAACTGGGGCCCTCCGTTGGTTCGCAGGTGCACAGGAACGCCCACGTAACGGAATTAGTTGCAGAACTTGCTGATGGTGGCGGCAGACGTCGTGTCCATACCGCACTTGATGACAACCGGCCAACCAGAGAGACGGTCGACGATAACCAGGAAGGACTCTCCTGACACACAGAAGGAGTCGGCCTACACAGATTCAGAGGGGCGGGTGGGGTTGTCGTCACTCATGAAGGGTTCCTGCTGCTGGCTGGGTTGTAGTACTTGGCGGGGCTTACACGCCGGGACAGCATTGGAGATGTCAGGGTCGATGCCAGGCCGGAACACAGTGTGTCTAGCACGCCATTTGGTGGCCTCGGCTCCACGGTGACTGTCGTGAAGGCGAGCTAAGGCGTGGGGAAGTAAAGCAGCAGGGACAACTACCGAAGGAGAGGTGTCAGTGGCCAGAGGTAGGGGTAGGGCGGCAGCAGGGTAGTTGCTGCTCCCTTCATGCACCCTGTTGGCGTATTTTACCTCGAGAATCGGTTTTGGGAAGTCCTGAGAGATGATGGCTAACTCTTGGTAATGTGTGTAGGACAGCAAAGGAGTCGGGACACCATTATGCACGTCAATCCAGGCTTGACATTACCTGTTGCCAAAGGTGACATGTGCATAGAGTGAACCTAAAGCTGGGGCCATCGGTGAACCATCTGCCGTGACACGGAGGTCCTTGGGAGGTGGAGGTCCTTGGGAGGCGGTCCTAGATCACTTGGAGAGAGCCCCAAGCATTGCAAATGCTGGGGACCGATGACCGTAGCCTCAGCGCCGGTGTCGGGCAGCATCTCGAGACAGGATGACACACTGCCGTAGGTCACGATGACGCTGACGTGCTGGGGAACTTTGGTCCTGGGACGCGAGGAGTACACTCTCCTAATATGAGTCGGGCTTTGTCCAGGGTCGTCGTGCCTCTGATTTGGCGACTGTGGGCGGCCCTCACTGGTGGAAGGGCGCTACTGCTTTCGCCGACGCTGTCCCTTGGGTTTTTTGGTCGGGCAACACTTGTCGTAGTGGCCCAGACGGCCATACACATTGCACTGGACACGTTTGGCTGGGCACCGTACTGTAAGTGACCAGTGGCCCTTACGGTCACAACTGTCGCAGGTAGACTCAGCGCCTGGGCATACCTGTGTTCCGTGCTGCGTACTACAGCTGTTGCAAAGGGAGCCGGGCATGGGCTTGGTGGGCGTCGGCATTGGGGTAGACTTCTAGTCTTTCTTGTATTGGGACATAGCCCGTACGGCTGTAGGGGGAGCTCGGATGGCAGAGGTAGCACACCTGGCAGCCTCATAGGAGTGTCATACTGTCAATACATCCTTAAGAGAGGAGGGAGAGTCGAGGGAGGTGAGGCGTTGGACAAGCTCCTCTTCCTTAACACCCATCAGGATCACCTGCTTCAACTGGGTCTCCTTGCACTGCTGGTGATTACCGGAACATATGTCTATCTCTTCCGAGGCTCACTTGAATCGTACGTAGAAATCATCAAAAGTCTCGCCCTCCATCTGTCTACAGCTAAACACTTCCCTCCTGCGGAGAGCTTCATTCCGCTGACCTTTGATGTGCCGTTCTAGAACATCCAGTACCTCCTCTACAGACAACAAAGACGTCGGGGGCACTTGCAACGTATGTTCCAACACATGCTGCGTTCCCAAAGACAGGCACATACGTAGCTGAATGAGTTGTTTCGGCTGTGGCAAGCTCTGGGGATCCACCATTGTAGCATAATCAGTCCACCGTCGCCGCCACTCACGAAAAGTCTGGAAAGTCTCATCAGGCTTCAAGGTGGGTGGGGGTTGGACAACCACTTTGGTAGAGGGCATTGACGAGGTATCTGAGCCAGTCGGTACCTGAGTAGTGGAAGGGCCAAGGGCTTGATTAGCAGTGAGGCTAGATATCAAAGCTGCAAACCGTTCGTTATCTTCCAATCTCCTTTGGTGGTCCTCAGCATGTCTTTTCGCTTCATCCTGACGCATTTCCTCCCTCATAAGCTTCATCAGAGCAATTATCTCTGAGGACGAGGCTGAGGGTCGAAGGGGTGTGGCTGGGAGAGGGTGGGGCGTCGCACACTGACTGGTCATCCATCTCTGTAGAGCTGTCATCCGTCTGATTCATCCGGGCGCTAGGGACACCGCTGCGTGAGGCCCGGGGCATAATTACTTTATCTGTATATTGTATCTCAAATCAATGTTGACCGGTCAGCCCGTCGTATCAACCAGATCTGAGACAACAAAATTAATTGAATACACAGATAAGTAATTTATATACATATATATATATATATATATATATATATATATATATATATATATATATATATATATATATATATATATATATAAAATATATATGAAGAAATGACCGCGGTCAGTGTGTTCGTGCGTGGGTTGGTGTGTGTAGGCGCGGTGGAGCGCGGAGGGAGGCGAGGCGGTGGGGGTTTGAGCAGTGGGGGTGAGTTACCCTGGAGGCAGCCTGGGACGGTCGCGCTGACGCACCACTCTTCACAAATGCCCTATATCAACCTTCCATCTTAGGGAATCCTATAAAACAAGGACACACACTTAACACTACACACACACGAGGGGCACTTAAAGACACTTCACAGGAAATTGCGGTCACTGCACACTGCTCAAAACTCGTTGGTCATTCAAACGAATTTTTGGGGGAGACAATGTGTATATATAGAGTACATACATGGTATACATACAACATACATAATATACATACAATGACTGTCAAGGAGTTACAGTATTATGAGAATTTTTAACGATGGTTCGAGTGAGTACAGTAGTGTGAAATTGAATTGTAACTGGAGATTTGCGACTGGACGTTGGTGGTGGGGTATTTCATCCTGTTAATTAATGTTCTTACAGTGATTATTGATTACACGAAGAAATAATGACAAAGCGTGGAGGTATTTAATGTATTTGGATGATGCTGCTGCGCCATTTGCTGAGGCCGAGAGGAGTTGTTTATTTTAACGAAGTTTGCTGGCGGGGTATGGTAAAGATATATGTTGAAAGAGCAAAGTTCTATGCCAAGTTTTGAAGGAGGAGGGCAGTCTTAGTCTATATCACAGCGAATGGACATGCGTTTGCATGGAGTGAATGCCCTCAAGAAAATCCCAATGATAAACCAGAAGAGAAACTAATAAGCTGGAGTTAACACACGAGTTGAATGGAACAGCAATGATGGAGAGCTGCTCCCTGCTCTGACAATATGCCTTCACAAAACATTTCAACTTAACATTAACAAACCTAACCAAACCTAACCTAACCTAACATAACCTAACCCCCAAGGTAGCGTTATGGTGTTTAATCATCTGGTGAAATAAGTTGCTGTGGTATATCTTCAGGGATAAAAAAATAAATAAAAATAAATCCTCTTCCGCTACATCAGATTGTTTCGGTCAGGTTAATATAAAAACATTCAATATTCCAGTAATTTCTCAACCACCACAAATGTTGTCTGCTGCTCTATTAGTCTTCACAGACTCCTCCTCCTCCTACACCCCAAATACCATAAGGTGCAATCACATTCTCGAAGTCATTATTTGCTCACGTCTCCAAACTTCTTCTCCACGACCAACTTTCCCATCAGACCAGACTCATCGGAATATATTACCATCCTCACCTCTCAATCCTTCTTATTTTTCCATTTAATGAGGCCTTTTGCGAAATCTTGACACGCATCTTCCCTCAGTGTTTTATTCGTGTTGACCTCAGCATACATCATTGCAATAATTATCAAGTTTGTTTTTCTTATATTCTTGATTAATTTTCATTGTCCAAATAACCAAACAGAAGTTCTTAATACGGTGTATGATATATAGTTGTTATTTGTCTATGAAATATCTTGTGTTAGTTCCCAAGTTCACGACGGTAGCTTATGATAGTCCCCAAATAACGACATTACTTTTTGATAGTCTCCAAGTGACAACAGTAGCTTATAATAGTCTCAAACACACGATAGTAGCTTGTGGTAGTTCCACGGTACAAGAGTGTAGCTAGTGGTAGTTCCCAAGTAACGGCAGTAGCTTGTGATAATCCCCAAGTAACGACAGTAGCTTGTGATAGTCCCCAAGTAACGACAGTAGCTTGTGATAGTCCCCAAGTAACGACAGTAGCTTGTGATAGTCCCCAAGTAACGACAGTAGATTCTGATAGTCCCCCAAGTACACTGCAGTAGCGTGAGACAGACCCTAGGAATAAGACAATAGCTTGAAACAGACCTCACATATACAGCAGTAGCTTGAGTCAGCCCTCAAGTACACGACAGTAGCTTCATTGTCCCCAAGTACACGACAATATCTTGTGATAGTTTCCAAGTACACGGCAGTAGATTGTGATAGTCCCCGGGTACAAGACAGTATCTTCAGAAATTCCCCAAGTACATAGTCCCAGTTAGACAATAGTAGCTTGAGACAATCCCAAAGAACACGACAATAGCCTGTGGTAGTCCCAGAGAACACGAGGGAAATTTGTGATAGAGCCCAAGGACACGACAGCAACTTAAAGACAGTGCCCAAGTACAGGACAAAAATGTGAGAAAGTTCAAAAGTACATGATAGTCGCCTTAGACAGTCCTCACGTATAGGACAGTAGCATGGCATAGTCCCCAGGAAATCGGCAGTAGATTGAGACAGTCACTAAGTACACGACAACAGCTTGTAATAGTTTGTAAGTGCAGAACAGGAGCTTGCAATTGTCCCCAAGTGCAAGAAATTAGCTTGAAACTGTCCCCAATTACACGACAGTAGCTTGAGATAGTCCCCAAGTACACAGCAGTTGTTTGTAACAGCCCCCAAGTGCACAACAGAAGCTGGTGGAAGTCCCCAAGTACGCTATGGCTGCATGTGATAGTCCCCTAGTAAACAACAGTAGTATGGGATAGTCCCCAAGTACACGAGAGAACCATAGAATAGTCCCTAAGTGCACGACAGTAGCTTGTGACAGTCCCCAAGTAAACAACAGTAGTTTGTGATTGTCTCCAAATGTACGAGACAAGATTATGGCCGTTCTTCTGACAGTCCCCAAGAACACGACAGTATCTTGTAATAGTCCCCAAGTACATGACAGTAGGTTGTGACGGTTCCCAAGTTATAGTCCTTAAGTACACAACAGTAGCCTGTGACAGTTCCCAAATTCACGACAGTAGCTGCTTATAATAGCCCCTAGGCACGCGACAATAGCTTATGGCAGTCCCAAAGAACACGATAGTATCTTGTTTTAGTCCCCAAGTATATGACAGTAGCCTCACTGTCCCTATGTACACGGTACACGACAGTAGCTTGTGATGGTCCCTAAGTCGCGACAGTAAATTGATAGTCCCCATGTATCCGACAGAAACTCTTGTAATAGTTCCCAAGAACACGACAGTAGCTTGATACGCCTCGAAGCACACCACACAAGCGTGTGACAGTCCCACAGGACACGACAGTAGCTTCATACGCCCCCAAGTAAATGGTAGAAATTTGTGGCAGTCCAAACTACACCCTCAGTAGCTCGTGATATTCCCCAAGTACACGACATTAGCTTGTAGCAGTCCCCAAGTACACAACAGTAGCTTGATGTTGCCTGTGACAGTACCCAAGTAAACGACAGTTCCTTTTGATAGTCCCCATGTACACGAGAGTAGCTTGTGATAGTCCTCGGGTACATGTCATAGGCTTGTGGCAGTCCCCAAGTACAAGACATTAGGTTGTGACAGTCTTCAAATTCACGACAGTAACTTGAGATAGTTCTCAAGTACTCGACAGTAGCTTATGATATTCTATAATTACACCACAGTAGTTTATGACAATCCCAAAGTACACGAAATTGGCATGTGACAGTCCCCAAGTACACGATAGTGGCTTCATTGTTCCTAAGTACTCGACAGTAGCTTGTGATACTAGTCCCCAAGTACACAACCGTATTTTGATAGTTCCAAAGTACACGACAGTAGTTTCTGACAGTCCCCAACTTCGCGACAGTATTTTGATACTTCCTAATTACATGATAGTAGCATGTGATAGTCCCCAAGTACACGTCAGTATTTTGATATCCGGTAGTGACTTCTTAACATACATCAAACATATGCGAGTAGAACTAGGTTGATAATGCACATAATTGGGCAGACTGGGTGGGGGCTTACCATTAGGTGTGAGACACTCCTGCAGACACACAATATCGATGTCCTCAGTCACAACTTTATGATGGAGATCAGAGTATCGTTTTCTGAGGGATGAGATGTTTCAATTCATCACCCTCTCCCTCTGTATCTCTGTCTGGTATTAACACTGGCCATTATGTACTATATTTGGAAAGAAGCTGAAGAAACTGTGTGATACTGTTTCTTTCCATGCTGTCTGTCCCCTCTGCAGGCAGGAAGCTTTTTAACTTTGTTGAATCATTTCTGGAGCCTGTACTCCTCACCAATTGTTCTATTTCAGTGGTAGACATCAACACACTTTGGTTACTCTCGACATCACCACCATTTTCTGTTTGTGTTTGTTCATCTTCACTGACCATTTCCACAGAGACATCAGTAAAACTGTTACCAGTATCACTGTTTTCCTTTGCGTGGACATTAGTTCCTGGTTGATTCTGAGTTTCCACATCTGATACTGACCTTTGAATGTCTTCAGTTTGATTGTAACCTTTCCATTGCTTCCGCACTGCGTTGGTGGTGCTCTGTTTCTGTAGTACATCGCAGAGGCTCTTTAACGTGTCAGTTTGAGCTGCAAATTCAGTTTTGAGTTCTTTAATTTCACTTTTCAAATCAATGAGCTTTTCATTTTGTGCGTGTCAGTACGTCTGTGTTGCCCCAGGCAGATATTGCGTTGACAGCTCTTGATGATCCTGGAAATTTGGTGGGGAGGGTGAGCCAGGGGTTGGCCGTAGAAAATTCCCTAGCAGCAGTAGTGTTTCTTGAGACCTGCATGGGTGGCGGGTCTGGGCGCTGAGGGGGTGTAGGAGCTCTAGGACAGCCATGGTGCCAAACAGGAACTCCATCTGTTTTGCAGTTAATATACCTCTGTTGAATGGCTCCTCGAGTAACTGTATCTCTGCAAATCTGTGTTGCATGTTGTCGTGGGCAGACACCACACGACGGCTTGGTAAAGGGGCACACTCGAGCCACATGGCCCCGGTATTGACACTTGTAACACCTCCGGGTAGGAGACTGATAGAGTCACCTTCAAAGTCCGATAGGCACCACGGACTCGAATGGTATTGGGTGGATCCCCCGAGCCAACCCAGTCTGCAATGACTGCTTTCTTGCCAGAGTCGTTTCGTCCTTCTGATTTTGGGATGAACTTCAAATATTTCAGGGGTCTCGTACTGGTCGAGCCCTATGATTAAGATGGTTTTCTTGCTCGATGGTTAGGAGGGTTGTTCCATGGTCATTTTCATTATGCTATTGGCGAGGATATCATGTATTATTGCTGGGTTGTTTCCAAGCAGAACATGATCTTGTGTATTGACTCTGAACTGATACTCAGCGTATGGGAATTTCTCTTCCGCCTCGTCCAGCCATCGATACTTGTCTTCAGGCCGTGTACCTACAGGGAAGTTTAATCTTACTCTCATGGGGGTTGAAAGTCATCATCTCCATTGGTATCAACACCAAGGTCAACACCATAGTCATCTGGCTCACTCAGTGCCACAGGAGGGTTAGAGAGAGTAGCTAGATCTCCAGTTAACTCAGACATGGTGGAGTTACTGGACTCGACCCTATATGCCTGCATCAGATGGCTTTTTTTTAGTTTAACAAAATTATTGACAAAGCTTGGAGTACAGTTTGTCTATTCTGAGTAATTCAGTTAGGTTTTGGACACTGAGGGTGGCTTGGGACTGCGCGGCACGCCTAAGACGTATCAGCGGTGTGAGAGAGTTATTTTTTTTTTTTTTTTTGAGAAAGGAGGGGTGAAAGAAGATTAGAGGTAGGGACTTATGTGAGCGGAGCACCTGGAAGGGGAGGGAGTGAGGGGTGTGGTGGAAAACCCAGTATTTTTACAAAGGGAGCAGGAATATTCTCAGATTATCGACACTTTGATTACACTTGTTGTTCTTGCTCAATGGTATCTGTGTTTTTCTGGCTAGATACGGTATCAAAGTCAATTTCAGTTTCAAAAGAACATGGGTGGGAGTGACCACGAGGGTAGGCCTCCCGGGCACCTACTCACACCAGTGCTCAAGTCACGCATTAGTTCACTTGTTATATAGGCAACAGATTTGCAATTGTTGTCCAATTGGTTAAATAATCATTCAAGTGACTGTTAGGAAAGACACCTAATATTCAGTAACACACTGTGAGAATCCTGCTCCTCAAAACCTAGTGTGTACCACCGTAATCATAAAATGGTGGTCCACACACACACCCCTGCCCACACGCACGCTGAGGCCAAACTGTTTCTCAAGCACCAGACCTGCACCTCAGTGTGGTTTAATCGTCTCTGTTAAAGTGACCCTGACATATTGATGCACAATTAATACTCTATTTGAGATCTCATTCAAATTTTATCATCTAATTCCGACTCATGCGAGATATCCAGTGCCTTTCCCAATTTCTATTATTACGAACTACGCCATCTATTGTGTCACGATCTAACTACCCAGCACTACCGAGCAATGCCATCTATGGACGAAACCCGAGTATGACTAGTCTTAGTCACCACTCCGGGTTTCCTTTCTCTATATCCTGGTTGTTGCGTCACCTCCTCCAACTCTTCCTCATCAGCTCCGGATCGAGGAGAGTGCAGTTCACTCTGGGAAGTGACCACACTTGGATCACCTATCCTGGAAACCTACGGCACAGTGACTACCTACTATCTTCTTCAATACTCAGCCCTACTCGTCAGACACTTCAGCACCGCACTTGAGTATTGTAATCCTATATTGCCTCCCACCTCCACTTGCTTCAGATTGTTGTATGTTGTATAAATATGTATATACTGTTAAGCCAATGTTGCGTATGTTTAAGTTAAGTATGGTTAAGGGTAAATTATAGAAAGCTGGATATTTGTTAAGGAATTCATGGTACTTTATTATACACAACAAAAACTCGAATCCTTTGTCTACCCTTTTATAGTCCGATTGTCTTTGTTTGTTTAGTTTTTTATTGTTGTTGCCTGTTGGGATCTGGGTAGACTTTTAACTATATTCTAAACCAGTTTCTAAATCCCCAACTCGTAACACTATCTATCTTACTTCTGTGTCCTAGTGTCTGAAAAGCTGTCTGTTTAAACGGATCCAGTTGAGTAACACCTTCTCCTTAGATTGTGTTAGGAGGGTTAAGTGCTTTGGTTTTGACGTGCTAGACAAACCTACCGTAAACTTCCCCAGTCAGAGTAGTGTGTTTGTAAATGGTACACAAAACACACTCACACAAAAAGTGCAGAAAGAAATAGGATATTTTTTAGTCCTCAATTAAATTAGCAGAGCCTTTGTACTTTTAGGTTAAAGTGAATTAACATGGTGAGGCAGCAGGGTGTGTATTATTGGGTTGATGCGGAGGTCAGCTGACCACAGATTACATTAATAACTGAGGTGACATAGGGTACAGGGCCTAATGTATGATTTAGTAGTCAGCCGAATATAATTATCAGTTAATGAATTTAAGTGAACCACAGTTGACCGTGGTTATGGCAGTGACCTAAATGAAAAGGAGCTCTGAGGGTCTTCAGTTACTAAAGTCAGTGGATGGACGGGGGGTGGGAGTCTGGTAATCGCGGACTACATCAACTCTAAATCTAGCGTAACATCTGGGCAAGCAGCATACTACAACAATTGCAAAGCCAACCTGGCGGCCAGCAAGCACCCATAATTTAAGATGGATTTGGTGTTCATCAAGCTACGGTCTACGTACTGAACTGACCAGGAGGAAGGGGGCAGGGAACCCCACAGACTACATAAATTGCTAAGTTTAGGTGGGGATGAGTGGACGACGGGAGGTGTGTGTTGGTGTACATTAGTCAGGAGCAGCATCGTATAAGTCTGTACACGCGCCTTCATGTGCTACATTTTCCTCCCCTATCTTGACAACAACACATCTAAGCTCTCAGAAACCTTTGTAATGCTCACGTCATTCCAGTAGTTCTTAGGAAACGGTTGGAAATTGTAAAGGGTTTAAATTTACAGCTACAACATCAAAGATCCTTGAATTATTAAAGTATTAAATCTGTATTACTGAAATTTTAAAACCAAAAACTTTTAATCTCTGAAGTAAAAAAAATATACTGGGCAATGTTACCGCCTGCTCTTTTTCTTTTTTCTTCAGCCATTGTCAAAATTAAAGAGTCGTCTTATTGAGTCCGTCACAGTCCCGTTTCGCTATTTTCAGCTCCTCCTCCCCTCGTCGTACCACTAAACCATTCCACCTTTGCCTCTCATCTTACTGCTTACACATGTCACTCTTGCTCTTCTTCTGTGACACTCCCTCGACCCACTGCAACATTCTCTTCTTAGTTCTCTTGGTGTATGCGTGTATATATAAAAGAATAAGACCATTAAGGCATTATTGCATGAAAACACTGGAACGCAAAGACATACACACCCGAATTCATGCATATCCCTCCAAAACACACACACACACACACACACACCTACGCGTAAAAAACATACAGAAGTATACGCTCACGAAGTTATACGCACACACACACACACACACACATTCCACACGAAGGCATGTAAAATCGAGCATATGTTCACACACAGCCTTACACAGACTAAGTGATAAATCATACATGTACACATACTAAGGTATACAAGCCACAAGGCATACATTCTACAAGGTATACATCCGAAGAGTATACGAGTTCATCACCATTTTCAGGATATCAGATACACAAGACAAGGGGTATAGTGTATATACATTCTCGTTAAATGCTACCACGACCAGGGGGATTCAGCTGACAGTAAGACACAACATCCCCGCCTCCCCCACCTGTACTCCTTGACTCAATATAGACAGACACGTTCTAGGAGTCCGACAGTAAGCTATAGGCAGTCGTTTACAAAACACAGCAGTCAGACTTGAAAAAAAAAGATTGCCAATTAGATAAGACAGTCGCTCGTTTAGGACAGACAGATAACACTTTAGATCGGACACACGCTAAGACAGACAAAGCAACTGAGTGAGATGTCCACATGATCAGTGATACACACACACACACAAGCCACACACACCGAGACATCCGATATTGCTTCTTATGTTTAAGAGGAGCTCCACTTCTTCTTGTTGGGAGAGCAGAAGATTGATTTATGAAAAGTAGGGAAGGCATTAGGAACCTTGAGTGCAGACACAGGTTAAAGCATCTTAATTTGCACTCCCTCGAGAGTCATAGAGTGAGGGGCGATATGATAGATGTGTATAAATGGAAGTCAGGGCTAAACAAATGTGACATTACAAATGTACTCAAACTATCCAACCAAGAACGAACTCTTAACAATGGTTTTAAATTAGACAAATTTAGATTTAGGCGCGAAATAGGTAAACATTGGTTTGGAAATAGAGTAGTGGATGAATGGAACAAGTTACCAAACATCATCATTAACTCGAATACGCTGGATAGCTTCAGACATAGGTTGGATGGATATATGAGCAATAGGGGTTAGGTGCAAATGGGACTGCCCAGTATGGGCCAATAGGCCCGCTGCAGTTTCTTCCATTCTTATGTTGTTCTTATGTTCTTAGCCTGCCACTGAACAGATACAGGTTATGTGAAGAAGACAATAACTGGACGGGGATTCCACAATCATGAAGTGCGTGGAATACAAGGTGAGGGAAGGAGAACTCCTTGACTGGCGGGTTGATAGTACGAGTGTATTGATGACAATCTCTCTCTCTCTCTCTCACAGTGACTGTCACGGGAAAACAAGCACACAGGGGTGGGGAATTCAAACACGTGATGAAAATTATGTGTGTATTTAACAGTATTTCCAATTTTGATATTTTCCTCGTGGTTTCTTCCACACAATCCAGGATCTCTGGTCTTCACTCTTGACAAAGCCCAATCCAGGGTCTCTAGTTGGGGCGTCTCCCTCTCCGTGGGTCAGGCAACCCTCCTGTTCTTCATCTTGACTAGTCGGCTCTCGACTGCCAAACTCGCCACATCGTCAACCCGCCAGGTTGACTCTCCCGTTTCCTATCAGCCATAACATTAATTGCTGACACACATGTTATGGTTCATATATCTTTTTACATAAGTGATCGCATAACATAAATTCATACACTATTTAAGTTGGTTTGAACATTCTTAAATTAGATAACAATATAGAAACTTACTTTAACTCTTGAAATGTTCAAACCACCTAATACTAATCACGAGCCTGCACCAAAACATTGACCACAAAATATATATAATATTAGTATAATTATTATAGAACAATAAAATAATTAAATATATGGTGACTATATCAGTCACCTGACAGTGACCTTGAAGAATATACAGGTCGTTGAGTATGAGGCAAACATCCTGTGAGATACAAACAGAAGGTATTTAGGTATTTGTTGTAGCAATGGAAACACTTGCTTAAAAACAATTTAGAAAACTTGATCAAGAAGATCTGCAGATGACTCCTGGCCACGGTAGAGCAAAACTCTAAATTTGACATGTAAACCCCTCACCCTCTTCCTGTAGACATAACCAAACAAGCAAACAGCACATCTAAGGACCCTGGTGGATCACACAAGTACGGAGCATAGGAGGTCACACATTTATGGACCACGGGGGGTAACACACCCACGGATCATGGGGGTCACACATCCACGGATCATGGTTGGTCAAACATCTACTGTTCACGGGGGTCACATATCAACAGGCCATGGAGGATCACACATCTACGGATCATGGGGGTCACTCATCCACGGATCATGGTGGGTCACACATCTACTGATCATGGGAGTCACATATCTACAGGTCATTGGGGTCACACATCTACGGATCATGGGTGATCATACATCTACGGATCATAGAGGGTCACACATCTACGGATCATGGAGGGTCACACATCTACGGATCATGAAGGGTCACACATCTACGGATCATGGAGCGTCACACAACTACGGATCATGAAGGGTCCTACATCTACGGATCATGAGAGGCCAAGAATATATAAAGCATCAAAGAATTTTTTATCTTCACTTTGGAAAACCAGATTAACAGTTGATAGTTACACGGAAGGCTTGAATCATGACTAGCTTCGGGTTATATGTTTGCTGAAGCGTAAGAATAAATATTCACTCTCTGAAGACTTAGATACCATCATCCTCAGAATTGAAACACCTAAGTTCCCTCAACCGAAACATGAGTGAAAGTTGATAACATAAACAGTCATAGAAATCATGTCTTTTAAGTTAAACTTCCTTGTGACCTAAAGTCAGTGAGAAGAGAGAACAAGATGGCCAATTCACATTACCAGCAGTGGAACACAAGCTATTGAAGTCACTTAAAAAATAAACCAGACAGATAAAATACATTAATAGGAATCACTAACAAAAGATGCAAACAAAATATCAGCTAAATCCAGTTTTCTTGGGAAGATAAATGTCTCACCAGCAAGAGGTTTAGCCAATGAAAGAACGACGAAAGTCTTTCAAGTTCCATTCAGTAACTGTAAGGCTTCGAGAAAATTTGAATCACCAGTTTTGTGTAAAGGACCATACACAAATAAGGAGTGTGTGTGAGAACCAATTTGAGATATATTAATGAAGATACGAGGACATAACGAAATCCACGGAACTCTATATATATAAAACAAAGAGGTATGTCTGTGTGTTTGTTTGTTTGTGTGTGTGTCCGCACGAGAATCTCGGAAACTACTTTACCGATCTGTAGTGATGATGGATGGTGTTATATGTAGTGATGATGGATGATGATGTTATATGTAGTGATGATGGATGATGTTATATGTGGTGATGATGGATGATGCTATATGTAGTGATGATGGATGATGTTATATGTAGTGATGATGGATGATGTTATATGTAGTGATGATAGGTGGTGTTATATGTAGTGATGATAGGTGGTGTTATATGTAGTGATGATGGATGATGTTATATGTAGTGATGATGGATGTTGTTGATGATGTATGATGTGGATGTGATGATGATGATGATGATTGTTATATGTAGTGATGATGATAGTGATGATAGGTGGTGTTATATGTAGTGATGATGGATGATGTTATATGTAGTGATGATGGATGATGTTATATGTAGTGATGATAGGTGGTGTTATATGTAGTGATGATTAGATAATTATCTGTCTATATAAAACAAAGAAGTGTGTCCGTTTGTGTGTGTGTGTGTGTCCGCACGGGAATCTCGGAAACTACTTTACCGATCTGTAGTGATGATGGATGGAGTTATATGTAGTGATGATGGATGTTGTTATATGTAGTGATGATGGATGTTGTTATATGTAGTGATGATGGATGGTGTTATATGTAGTGATGATGATGGATGGTGTTATATGTAGTGATGATGGATGGTGTTATATGTAGTGATGATGGATGATGTTATATGTAGTGATGATGGATGTTGTTATATGTAGTGATGATGGGTGGTGTTTTATGTAGTGATGATGGATGATGTTATATGTAGTGATGATGGATGTTGTTATATGTAGTGATAATGGATGTTGTTATATGTAGTGATGATGGGTGGTGTTATATGTAGTGATGATGAGATAATTATCTGTCTATATAAAACAAAGAAGTGTGTCCGTTTGTGTGTGTGTGTGTGTCCGCACGGGAATCTCTGAAACTACTTTACCGATCTGTAGTGATGATGGATGGAGTTATATGTAGTAATGATTGATGGTGTTATATGTAGTGATGATGATGGATGGTGTTATATGTAGTGATGATGGATGATGTTATATGTAGTGATGATTGGTGGTGTTATGTGTAGTGATTAGACAATAAAATAATAACATTTTAATGCTAAAAAAATATACTTTGCTGTACCGTTGTAGTGAAAAACATGGTGGAACTTACATACACCGTTAATGAACTATTGATGGAAGAAGAAGTTTTGGGGACTGAACAGTGAGACAATGTGGATCCTCCCGGAGGGTGGCGTCCTACCGTTGCCTAGCGGATGAGCTGCCCGGATGGCGGCGATTCTGCTAGTAAAACATAAAACAAGATGTGTGTAGTAAGATAAAAAAAAAAAAAGTAATGAAAATGAAAGATGAAAAAAAAAAAAAATTTGGAGGAAACTATCAATGTAATATCCAGCCTTTAAAACCAACTTGAGACCCAAAATCTGTTAACCCGAGGAAGCTAGCCAGTAGTTAAGGTGTATACAAGAGCAAACAGTGCCTGGAAGAAAGTTAAGTGTTATTTAGTTGCAAGAAGCAGACACAATTAGCTCCGAATAACTAAAAAAAATCTTAATACTTAATACACAATAACGGGCGAATCAGTCAAAAAAGGACCTTGTGTATAACAATAAAAATTATAAAAGCCCAATTAAATACAAAATGAAAGATAGATCATATAAAAGAAGAAAAAAAGTATCACCAGGTAAGTGAAATATTATTCGGGGCTTCAACATGGCAGGAGGAACTGTCAGGTGCAGGATACAACATGCTTCCCCACAGTTGTCTGACCTTGCTAACACCTTAATTAATAATGAGGGGAGGAGCAGCTCTGCTTCACCCACGAGGTAATGGAAGGAGTAAATATCGTTGAGGTAAAGTATAATAAGAAGGACCAGGAAGTCGACCATATGGATAATTTCATCCCAGGAAGCAGCACAGAGGGAGGAGTTAATGAGGTGTTCGCTCTCATTCACTGGAGGTTCTCGTCTCTGTCCACGTTAAAAATGCCTCGACACTGCATGGTCCGCCATGTTTACTTAATATCCACATAAATGCTTATTTGCTTTTTTGTATTTCATGCTTCCCTTTTTCATTCCAGTCTTTTCCTTGTTCCCTTCCGTCAACCTGTCCACTTGCAGTATGTATGTTTGCTGAAACAACTTTCATTTTTTTCACATGGTCTACTGTACTTAGTGTAAACATGCGGGAACTGCTTCAATTACTTGACAGCCAAACCAACATGTAGATTCTTCAGCAAATGTTTCGATACTCATTCAAGTGTCTTTAACAAGAAAAGTTATGAAATGTTTAGGGAAATATATGCACTAATCCAATTCCTCAAAGACGGGGAAGCCACAAACGTGAGATATAGGGGGTGAAAGAATTAAAAATAGGACAACCACAATGAATATTGCGCAAGACATGGTAGTCAGCGAGAAAATGGTGGCAGGTGGAGTAAAAGATATACTGGACTTTACTTAAGTTAACAAGGGAGTTGAGAAAAGTTGGGATGGATTAAGAGAATCTGGGAAAATCCTCCGTCGAAACAAACATGTAGTCTATAGAGCGTCGGTCCTGTTGTCTGGAGAAAAACAACTCTTTTCCTGTTAACGGTTGGTATTACTTCACACTATACAACACTACTGTGACCAAAATTCAGAGTCTCCTTAACTCAACATCTCCGAAATA
The DNA here is from genome assembly GCF_018991925.1 of Homarus americanus. NCBI lineage: Eukaryota > Metazoa > Arthropoda > Malacostraca > Decapoda > Nephropidae > Homarus > Homarus americanus. The sequence continues at coordinate 13,591,020 of NW_024743709.1, forward strand.
ATTTCTCACAATAAACTGTTAAAAAATTCATTTCAATATCACTAAATCGTCATAAGCACCTTCTTAGCTCACTAGGAGTCACCTTTAAAAAAGATATATCAAGCAAGAAAATATGATGTGCATTCTGGACAAGTTACTGACACTGCGTGTGAGAATTGAGGGATCACTCTTTCGATATCTGAGCGTAACATTAAGAACAAAAATAGTTAACCGAGGATAAACGAATAATCAATTTTTAACAACAATAAGCAAAATGAGAACCTACTTTGCCACTCCTTTAAGTAGATCCGAAACTGTCCACAGTTCATAGATTACCAAGAAGTCAAGAAGGTTCGCCATTATTATGTTCGTATCCAGTATAAATAAGTGCTCTTGACATTTAGCTTACAGTTTAGTGTTCTTATTGCTTAGAAACAAGGTACTCACGGCGTTTGTCTTCATTTACAGGTCCTAAACAAATTTAGGATAGGGGTGTGTGGCCCTCTTCAGAGCCCTGGTGTACGACTATTGGGGCACTAGTTGTACTCCCCTCTCTAAATGTTTGCATTAAGTTTAAATGGTTCTCGGATAAAATTCAGGCTGACCTAAAAGCCAAAAATCCAAACCACTCCGGAAAAATATCAAACCTTTGATCTTCTTGTTTCTCCCGCTTGCATTGCAGTCCCTTGATAACATATACCTGCCCTTCAACCCTGAGCCTCTCCGTGGACCACCTCAATACAAAGACATTTCTAGTGTATTTTGGATTCCACGATGATGTTGAGTCTCTCAGCTGCGAAATATTTACTTATGTTTAGTCCATCAGTAACATGACTCTTCGTGCAACTAGAGTTTTTGAGCGAATGTCATCCAGGGATATGTTGCCATGTATGAGGGACCACCCGAGCAACACGCACAACCTGTCATTTCCGGGCTCATGACTGCACCAAAATAAACCCTCGTGGTATATAACAATAAAAACATAAGAACATAAGAATGGAGGAAACTGCAGCTGGCCTATTGGCCCATATTGGGCAGTCCCGTTTACACCCAACCCCTATTGCTCATATAAGCATCCAACCTATGTTTGAAGCTATTCAGCGTATTCGAGTTAATGATGATATTTGGTAACTTGTTCCATTCATCCACTACTCTGTTTCCAAACCAGTGTTTACCTATTTCGCGCCAAAATCTAAATTTGTCTAATTTAAAACCATTGTTACGAGTTCGCTCCTGGTTGGATAGTTTGAGTACCTTTGTAATGTTCCCTTTGTTTAGCCCTGACTTCCACTTATACACCTCTATCAGGTCGCCCCTCGCTCTACGTCTCTCGAGGGAGTGCAAATTAAGCTTGTCTAAAAATTCCAATGGGTCACTACCAGTGCTGCGGCGGTTAAATGTACTGTACACGGGGGTCACCCATGACAGATTATCACCGGCTACAGGTGAGTGTAAGTAATCTTACTCTGATATAAACGTGTAATGGGTGGCTAAAGCTCCGTCTATTTGAATAGTGACACTAACTTAATGGAATCACACTTACCTTAACCGGTCTAAGTTAATGCAATCTAAGTAGAAATGAGGTAAATATGAATCAATTAAATGCTCACCTTTCTACGAATTCACAATTAAGAAGTCACGCAACAGTGTACTGAAATAAGCCAAAAACTATGAAAAAATGCGTAAATTAACCTAATGAACAGTTAGGTAAAATTTTAATGACTACATAAATTCACATAGCTGTTGCCTCCCCCCCACAGCAAGACGAACGTTAGAACATAAAAATGGAGGAAACTGCAGTGGGCCTATTAGCCCATGCTGGGCAGTCCCATTTACACCCAACCCTTATTGCTCATATATCCATCTAACCTATGTTTGAAGCTATCCAGCGATTCGAGTTAATGATGATATTTGGTAACTTGTTCCACTCGTCCACTACTCCATTTCTAAACCAATGTCTACGTATTTCGCACCAAAATCAAAATTTGTCTAATTTAAAACCATTGTTACAAGTTCGCTCTTGTTTGGATAGTTTGAGTACCTTTGTAATGTCCCCTTTGCTTAGCCCTGACTTCCATTTATACACCTCTATCAGGTCGCCCTTCGCTCTACGTCTCTCAAGGGAGTGCAAATTAAGATGCTTTAACCTGTCTCTATACTCAAGGTTCCTAATGCCCGGGATTAGTCTTGTCATTATCCTCTGAATTCTTTCCAAGGATTCTATATCCATTCTGTAATACGGTGACCAGAATTGAACTGCGTAATCCAGGTGAGGCCTCACAAGCGCAAGGTATAGTTTTCAGATGACTTTGCTAGTCTTGTAACTAACACTCCTTTGTTCGAACCCAAGTACTCTATTAGCCTTGTTTCGAGCAAATACACAGTGCTTACTTGGCTTAAGAGTCTTACTTATCATTACTTCTAAATCTTTCTCGCAGTCGGATTTCTCAATAACATTGTTGTTCATCTGGTATCTGGTTTCCATTTTTACATTTCCTATACTGAGTACTTTACATTTGTCCACATTGAATTTCATCTGCCATTTTTCAGACCATTCGAAATTTTTTTTAGATCTTCCTGTAGTTTTCTGAGTCCTCGTCAGATTTAATTACACGCCCTATTTTAGTGTCATCAGCAAATTTACTTATGTTGCTGTCTACGCAGATATCTATGTCATTTATGTATATAATAAATAATAATGGTCCTAGTACTGAGCCTTGGATAACTCCACTAGTGACATTGCTCCAATGGTATTTAGTGCTGTTAATGGTCACTTGCTGTTTCCTGTCCTGTAATCACCTGCTAATCCATTTTAGATATCTCCTAATGCCATGAACCTCCACTCTTAATATTAGTCTTTTGTGGGGGGAGTCTGTCGAAGGCTTTGCTAAAGTCGAGATATACCACATCATAATTGTGCCCCTCGTCCACTGATTCGAAAACAGATGAAAAGAATGTTAATTAGTTTAGTTAGACATGAACGCTCGCTTGTGAAGCCATGATGGGAATCATTGATTAACTTGTGCTTCTCCAGGTGATATTAGACTGATTGGTCGGTAGTTAAAGGATAGTGATCTATCTCCATTCTTGAAAATCGGTTTTACATTCGCTATCCTCCAGGATTCTGGTACTACACCCGTTTTTAAGGACATGTTAAACAACTTTCTTTCTTTAATACTCTGGCAAATATGTCATCGGGATCTGGTGACTTATTACGCTTTAGTTTGTCTATTTGCTTACTAACATCGTTACTAGTCACTACTATCTCGCTAAATTTATTTCTTCACTATCTCTGTATAGAATCGGTGCCTCGGGTATCATGTTTAAATTTTCGGTAGTGAAAACTGTTGAAAAATATTTATTCAGATTATTGCTCCTTTCTCCGTCGTTATCAATTAGCTCGACGGTATCTGACTGTATTGGTTCAATCCTTTCTCGTCTTTTAGTTTGATACATTTGATAGAATCCCTTGGGGTTTGACTTCGCCTCCCTTGCTATCTTCAGTTCATTATTCCTCTTTGCTTTTCTTATCTCGGTCTTAACCTTACCGGCCAATACCTGACAATAATCTCGGAGATGGACTTCACCACGATTTATTCTCCTACCTATAGCCATCCTTTGTCCAATAATATTCTTTAAATAATTATTTATCCATTTAGGGTCATTGCTGTTTGATATGAGTTTTCTGTATGGTATGTTCTGCCTTTGTGCATTAAGTTACTCATTATTTAAATTGTTGTGGAACTCGGCAACCTCAGATCTCGTTATTAGGCCATCCTCAACTGTTGGGTCTCCAGGTAAGGTAAGGTCGCCATCTGTGGGTACATTGTGTGAGGTCGCCTCATATGAGGTCATGTAATTCACCCCCAAGCGTGATACCTCTTCTCTCAGCTGCCTCTTCAAACTATCAAAGTTTGCCCTTCTGAAATCTGGGACTTTAGTGGAATTTTCCTTGCTGCTGCCCTGAAATTCTAACTGGAATCTAATTTCTTTGTTATCGCTGTTAGCAAGTTTGTTCCCTACATCGGCATTACTAATGAGGTTTTCTCTGTTTGACAGAACGAAAGCGAGTATATTATATACCCCGGTTGGGTTCGGTTATAAGTTGGCTTAGGAAACAGTCCTGGATTGTTTCAAGAAAATCCTCTGATTCTGAGTTACCCGAGAGAGAGAGAGATAGAGAGAGAGAGAGAGAGAGAGAGAGAGAGAGGGGGGGGGGGAATATGTAATACCATGAAAAAAAGGATGACGAGACATACAAAGTAGTAGGTAGTAGGCAGCTACCAAACAGGGAGGTACTACCGCCAAGGAAGATATTGGAAGCATAATGTCTCGTCTAATAGTGGACCCTGCTGCCATATGGCATCACAAAATTTGTGACCAAGTCCCAAGTAGCTGATCTGACTTTGTCACATTTACACACAATTGCAGGGTCTCAATTGTTTCTCTTACTATTGACAACACAACATACATAATATTGTTTCTCACTTATTTTTTTTTAATTTTGTATTTCTATATTATTATTATTATTATTATTATTATTATTATTATTATTATTATTATTATTATTTTTATTGTTGTTATTATTATTTTTATTATTATTATTATTATTATTATTATTGTTGTTGTTTTTATTATTATTATTATTATTATTATTATTATTATTATTATTATTATTATTATTATTATTATTATTATTATTATTATTATTATTATTATTATTATTATTATTATTATTATTATTATTATTATTATTATTATTATTATTATTAATATTATTATTATTATTATTATTATTATTATTATTATTATTATTATTATTATTATTATTATTATTATTATTATTATTATTAAAATTTCGCCCCCCAGTCCCCGATGTGGGTCAGTGACATGTGCCCGGGTGGGTTAATCCCCGTTAAAAAAAAAACATTACAGGACCTCTGATTGCAGTGAGCGAGAGTAAAAATTAATCCAACCATTGTCTCCCTTAAACCTTGCACATCACTTCTGCACTGTTGATATTCTTGGCCTACAAAACACAGTGACATATGAGAGGAACTGAACTTGCTTTCTTCTCCTTTTGGTAATGTTTTAAAGGATCGTTCTTAGGCTAGAATATTAATAAGTATGTGTAAATGAGATACTCGTGAGTAATGTAACACTGTGAGGGCGTATACTGTAAAATTCATTACAACAAGACCTTGCTGCATGTTACTCCCGTTGGCTGTACTAATACAGAAATCAAATATTCGCCGTCAGAATATCATATAAATTTTATAGTCAGTGAGTGATTGAGTCAGTGACAGTGTTGCACTAGGTTGCTGTCGTAGTTAGAAATAAAAAAACATTCCTTATATCATTGACTGTCAAAAGTGTCTTATTGTAGAACACAAATAGAAACTTAAATACTCCTCCATTGTTGAGAATAACACACCATCTAACAATACAGTATAATACAATGCAATAGCTGAACAAAATGCAGCAGGATCGGGACTTACGTATATGGCAGGAGTTAACGCTGAACCTGAATAACATGAAGCATTGAAATAATTCTCAAAATTAAATTTCTAGAGAGTAGAACCTTGTGTATTTTTGTTGTAGAAAACTTAATTACTGTTTGTTTACATAGGATGGGGGAAAGGGCCGGGCCGCTCTGGTAGTAGACGCGCGGTTAATTTAATATATTTAAACATATTTAGTTCACTGAATTTCTGTTGTTGCTGCTGCTACTATCCAGTTCATTGTGACTAAGCCAATAAACTATTTACGATGCTCGCTCAGACTAACGTACGTCAGGCAAAGTAAACTTTCCCACTCAATTTTGATGTCTATTCAAATGGTATTATTTTAATGAACAGCAAACCAAATATATTCCCTAAAGCCTATCTCCACCTCGCCTAATGTAAGCCAAACCTAACCTAACTTATTCTTATTTTAACCTGACCTAACCTATATTATCCTAACCTAACCTAACCTAACCTAACCTAATACTAACCCAACCTAACTTAACCTAATCTATCATCATCTATTCCTACCTTAACGTAGCCTAAATTATTTTTACCTTAATCTAACGTAACCTATTCTTACCTTTACCGAACCTAATCTCAACCTTACCTAACCTAACCTAACCTAACCTTCCCGTCTGCAGGAATTAGATGGTAAGATCAGGGCATGATCGATGGTGGACTCGAAACATGAATTAGAAACTGAGTCAGGTATTGAGTTATTAAGAATCAAACACGGACACTACATGGCTCAAAATATTAATTATATTCAACAACAATGAACCCCAAGTTGATATCCCCAGAAAAAAAATAACAGAAAAAATAATATAATCATGGATTACCTAAGGGTTCGCCACCGCCCCCAGCTTATTTCACCTGAATATTAACCACCCTAACAACGTAGGGGTAGGTTAGGTTCGGTTAGGTTAGGTTGGGTTAGGTTAGGATAGGTTAGGTTTTTTTTTTTTACATTAGGTAAGGTTTAGGTTAGGTCAGGTGTATGCTAGGTTATGCTAAGGTAAGAATTGGTTACGTTAGATTAAGGTAAAAATAAACCAGTCAAATACATAATAATAAGACAGTAAAAAAAAGTTAAATCAACGGACTAAAACAAATAATCTCAATTTTTTTTTTAAATATACTGTAAATCTTATGAAAACGAATCCATACAGTGAATACAGATGCCGAGAGCTACTGGCGTACAATACATATTAAAAATATGTTAAAACAGCCCATACAAGCACGACCTGGATTTAAGAATTGGGTTAGAAACTGTCTGAGTGATGCCAGGACGCGAGTGGACGGCGCACATGGATGAAATAAAAGCCCGCATCATTAATATCATTCAACTGCTAAAAACACTTCTCGATCAGGTCATAAATGACGGGCACTAAGATAAGAGTTAATGAGTTTTAAATAGACTTATGGCTCATGGCATTCAATGGCTGAGTGAGATCGGACAAGAATGAAATATAATCTTAAAGGGCATGAACAGTCAGCAGAGAGACAGAGAGAGAGAGAGAGAGAGAGGGGGGGGGGGCAGTTTGATCTCTATTCCCAAACTGGTTTGCCACCAGTACAGAGCCACAGTTTTTATTTATACTTCTCTGCTGTTACCAGTGTATAGCGGCATAGACTGCATTAACCTCTGGCTATGCCACTATGGATATCACAGCAGCAGTTATCAGTTTTGCGACTTATATGTGATCTGATAATTGAGTATTACCAATTTATTCTTTGCTATTAAGACAAAGTGATACAGGTAATAATTTGAGCAGTAAGCAATTGGTAAAATTGTATCTTAATTAATAGCACCAGCAAACAAGGCTTAACTCTTTAGTTAAGCTTATATAAATTCAATGAACAAGCAGTTATCAATTTAAGAAACTCCTTGTCAGTAAAGATGGGTTTAAATGCATACTCGGATTAGATGCACATAAACATAATGTAATTATTTAAAAAAAATCAATAACATGTAAATCACTAAAACAAAGACTATACTGTACAGTCACAATCGAAAGTTTCGACACCCCCCTGGGTGGGTGTTCGCCGAGGCCAGGGTTGAGGTAAGGCTGGGTGATCGGACGCAGACATTCCATCACCACAACACTCCGAGACTCACAGCACACGAGCATGGAAGGAAATTTTTATGGATTTTGACATAATATGCAGCTGCATAACAAAATTTAATTTATAACATTGTTGGCACACATAACAATAGCAAGTTAGGAGTGAAGCATGAGAAACTTGGGCTGTTCTCGACCCAGTTATGAAATATGAATATTGATAAACATCACTTGTTGATGGACTAAAAGTATCGTGACACAACTACAAACAAAGAATAATTCCCACCACCGCCTTATCCATCGTCTTATAGTAGACTTGCTGATCCCCATAAGCTGACTGATTTCACTAATTAATGTTCCACCCTGATAGTGACCCAGTATCATAGCTCTGTTGGCTATCACCTCCGGGCGATTGGCTCGAGTGTTAGGTGGACGTAGCCCACGTCCTCCGACCAGAATATTCATATCTGTTGGAAGTTAGCTCCAAATTACCGAACACCATGATTAGGACGTCATAGATATTTATTCAGGTGAAAAATAAAAATAATCATGTGTAACTAGTTGTAATATTGGTGACCTCTGTGCCATAACTCTCATAATCCGAGACATTATGAAGTGAAATTTAAAAACTAAAAGCAGCAGCAGACAGGAAACAAGGCAAGTGACCAAGAAGTAGTCACTAATGATGACACTCGGCCAGGCATCTACGTGAGGGTCGAGGTCTTTGGCAAAGTCGCTGCTCCGGACCAGACAAAAATTGTTTGGGCGATACCATGATTAATGTGAATTGCAACATTCCAAGCCAAAATACTCCAACGTAGTTACTGATACACCATTAAATATTGTAAACTTGACTATATGAATTCCTAGTATGTGTGAAACCATAATATTCCCAGTGTTTTGTTAATATCTATAGGCTTCGCTTTGCTGACTGACCCTTCACTCCCTCTTGACGAAATTCGGCCGCCGGCCACCCTTCATATATGCTGCCCTGATAATTCATGTGTAATACGAGGACTCGCATCTAGTGGTTCCAAGCCAGTGTTTTGGGACCGGGCAAAGGTTTTCATGCTCCAATCTTAACATGTTATTGTTATGTGTGGCAACAATGCTATGGATGCATTTGTTATGCAAGTTCATGCCATGTCAAAGTTCGTAATAAGTTCCTTCCTGTGCTTGTGTGCTATGAGTCTCGGATTGTTGTGATGGTGGTATGTGAACCTCAACACCGTAGTGCCTCGCTACCACATTGCTGAACTAGTCTGCATCCGATCACCGAGCCTTACTCAACCCTGGCCTCGGCGAACACCCATCCAGGGGGTGACGAAACTTTGGATTGTAACTGAACTGTAATTGGTGGGAGATAATCTAATTTAGAAAGTGTAATTGGTAATTGCTGAGTTTTATTACAATTAAATTTAACCAAGTTTGTACCTCCCCATTTAGAGATGCTGCACAGATCCGCATTGAAAGAAGTAATGATAACAGCTCTAGAAACACATCTAGTTAGAGATTTAGGAGGAAGGGTAAAATGTGAAGAAGAGTGAAGAGTAGAATCACCAGCGTAAGAATGAATAGAATTAGTTGTAGTGTGAAGTAAATCATTGATAAAAAGAAGGAAGGGAGTAGGTTAAAGAACAGAACCCTCTGGGACACCACTGTTGGTAGAGAAAGAGCGAGAGATCGATCCATCGACAACAAGTGCCATGGATCGGTTCTCAAGGAAGCTAGAGATTAGAAAACAAAGTGGGGGAGAGAACCAAAAGAGGGAAGTTTAGAAAGCAAAGACTAGTGCCATACCCTGTCAAATGCTTTGGAGATGTCGAGGGCCACGGCGAAAGTTTCCCCATAAGCCCTAAGAGAGGATGACCATAGATTGGTGCAATAGGAGAGCAGATCACCAGTAGATCTCGCTTGGCAAAAGCCATACTGGTGATCCGACAAAAGAGAATGGCATTCAAGGTGACGGAGAAAATGGGAGTTCAAGATAGTTTCGAAAATCTTAGAGAGGGATGAAGCAAGGGAAATGCGGCGATAGTTAGAGGGATTAGAATGGTCACCCTTCTTCGGGATGGGCTGAACCGAGGCATGCTTCCAAGAAGAAGGAAAAATTTGGGTTTTGAGGCAGAGGCGAAAGAGGCGAGCAAGCACAGGGGCCAGAGCTTCAGCACACTCCCCCAAAACACGAGGGGGCATTCCATCCGGTCCATGCGCCTTACTCACATCCAACCTGGATAACACACCGGCAACCCTGTGAGTGGAGATTATAGGAAAGTGCGTAGGCTCAGTCGGAGGAGCAGGGGTAGGAGGAATAGAATGGGAATCGTCTAAGGTGCCAAGGAGATTGGCTTTGTCAGGAGGAGAGTTGGCTACAGAGTTATCAGGTCGGATGAGAGGAGGAAAAGATGGAATGCAGCAGTTGTTCCAGTTGTTTTTTGGTTCAGGACCAGTACGATTTACCAGAGAAAGAAATAGTCAAGATAGCGGTCTTTCTTTTTATAAAATTCCGTTTGGCCCTACGAAGAATAGCCTTATAACGATTCCTAGAAGTAATCAAAGAGGTGTGGGTTATAGGAGAAGGAGATAGTTTCATAGCTCGATATGCCCTATCTCTCACCCTGCAAGCAAGAGAGCAGGAGCGATCAAACCATGATTGTAATGTGAAAGTTTTAAAAGAACATATGATAAATGCACTCATACCACCCAGTATAACCCCAGCAATGCTGTCAGCACATAACGAGGCGTCCCAATTGGAAAAGCAACATTCATCCCAAGGAAAGTCGGTGAAGAATTCTCGCAAAGATTGCCAGCTTGCCCTCCGATAGTTTAGAGGGTGGTGGGGGAGGTGTTCGTGCCCATTTTGATTTAATAGATATAAGGTTGTGATCAGAAGACCCTAAGGGGGCAGAAATTGAGTATGAATAGTGTGAGGGATTTGAGGTAAAACAAAGATCAAGAATGTTAGCAAGTTGATCCTGTCGTTCAGGAACGCGTGTAGGGTGTTTGATTATTTGTTCCAAATCATTAAGTAGGGAAAAGGAGAGTGCCTCAGCTCCACTCTCTGTAATGTACACTGAAATCCCCTAAGTAGAGGATCTCGGTGTTGGGGTGTGTGGATTGAAGGTTCCAAGTGTTCCCTGAAGAAAGCAGTGATGGGTAGGGAAACACCGGGTAACACTGAAGTCCATTTATTAATGGATAGGAGAAATACAAGTGATGACTTGCGTGTGCCATGCACGGCCCACGGAGTCAGACTGATACTGCCTTGCTATATGGCAGCCTCGGGGCAATGTTGCCACATAACACGTGCAGTGTTGCCACGTAATTACATATATAAATGCTACTCGGCACAGTAGCTTATTTACAAGGTTGCTACTCGGCACAGTAGCTTGGATACATAACCTACATCTCCCTCCCCCCCTCACGCTCATAGTCTTTGTCTTGAGCGGACTTCTTAGTCCTAAGTCGCTCCGAGCGTCGAGGTGCACTGTGGGGCGGATCCTCGTGAGGTGTAGGGGACTCGTCCTCGGTCAGGGGGCCAGCAGCAGGGGGTGGGACTGGCCGGAGGAAGCGGCGGTTCCTCCACCAGACACGGCCGCACGGCATCCTTACCTTGTAGTCCCGCGACCGGCCGACGCCCATCACTATGCCCACCTTGTCCCAACGTGTCGTCGGCGGGTCCTGGACGCGGACAAGGGCACCAATCTCCAGTGGCTGAAGAGGGCGGGCAGGGTCGTCATACCGAGCCTTGGCGTCCTGGGTACGTGAAGCGGCGCGGCGGTCGCAGCTTTCGGCTCTGGTCTGCCACTCCTTCGCAAAGGCCTTGGCGTGTGCAGGAACGCAAGAGCGGAGAGGGTGACCATACAGGATCTGGGCAGGGGAGCGCCCTGTGTGGGTGGGAGTATTACGTAACTCCAGGAGTCCTTTGTCAAACGCCTCCCAGTCTATGTTGCCTGAAGGGGCCACCTTGAGGATGAGGTGCTTGACTGTCTTGACTGCAGCCTCAGCATGGCCGTTTGACTGTGGGTAGTGGGGTGTTGACACGATGTGGCGGACTCCCCAACGCTCCAGGAATCCTGTGAAGTCACGGCTGGTGAACTGTGGCCCACCGTCCGTACGCTGACGTACGGGGACGCCCAGGTCACGAAAGAGGTGCCGGAAGTGGCGAATGGTGGCCGCGGATGTCGTGTCCGAGCGACAGATTACCACCACAGGCCAACCAGAGAGTAGGTCGGCGACAACTAGGAAATATTTCCCAGCTGTGCTGAAGAAATCAGCCGACACGGACTCGAAGGGCCTGGTGGGTTCGTCGTCGCACAAGAGGGGCTCCTGCTGTTGACTGGGCTGCATGATCTGGCACGGCTCACAGGCACGGACCGTATTGACGATATCCCCGTCAATGCCGGGTCAGTACACAGCCTGCCTTGCGCGGCACTTGGAGGCCTCTGCTCCACGATGGCTGTCGTGTAAGCGGGCCAGAACGCGACGACGGAGAACTGCAGGGACGACCACACGGGCACCGTACAGGACGAGGTCCCCATCTGCATAGAGGTCCTCACGTATCTTCCAATACGGGCGTAGGGCGTTGTGGAGGTCAAAACAGTCGCGAGGGAACCAAGGCCGCACACTCTCCAAGAGCTGAGTGTAGGAGGGGTCGTCGCGTGCCACGGTCCGTAGTTCCTCAAGGGCCAGATCACTGTCGGGTGGCGACACTGAGGCCTGGGTGCTGGCGAGGGACTGTACGGCCTGCAAAGTGACGATGTTGCTGACGGAGAAACCGGCCTCGGTGCTGAGCATCTCTTCTTCAGGTGTAGGGTGGCTGACTGGGGAGCGGGAGAGGGCATCCGGGATGCACAACTCCTTACCTGCGCGCCAAGACGCGGTGAAGACGAAGGACAAAATCTTCTCCTTCAGGCGCTGGAGGCGGGGATTCCCGATGGCGTCCAGCGAATAGTGATTAAGAATGGGGACCAAGGGCCTGTGGTCTGTGATGAGGTCGAAGTGCTGTAGGCCAGTCAAGTAAAATTTGCACTTCGATAAGGCCCATACCACTGCCAGCAGCTCCAGCTCGATGGAAGCGTAGCGAGACTCAGCATCGGTTAGGAAGCGAGAGCCACACTGTACGAGCCGGTACTTTCCTCCAAAGTGATCCTGGAGAAGGGCGTAACCAACCCAGTACAGGCGCGAGGCGTCTGTCTGGAGGACGGTGGGGAGCGCTGGGTCGAAAGTAGCGAGGATAGGTAGACTTGACAGGGCCTCCTTCACCTTATGAAAGGCGAGGTCGTGGTCAGGGGTCAACGTGAAAGTCCTCTTGGGGCTCATCAGGGGGCGGAGAGGCCCGGCAGCGGCGGAGACGTCAGGAGAAAATTCTGCCAGCTGGTTCACCAGGCCCATGAAAGACCTGAGATCCGTAAGGTTGGCAGGTTTTGCAAAGTCCGCTATGGCGCGAACTTTCTCAGGGTCCACAGCAATGCCATCCCTTGATAGTCGGTAGTCGCAGAAAGACACTGTAGGTGCGGCCAAGACGAACTTCTCGGCATTCAGAGTGATGCCGTGCGTCCAACACCTGGTCAGTACCTCGTCGATGCGGGGAAGATGCGTCAGGCAGTCCTCGTCGTAGAGGAGGACGTCATCCACTGCCTTCACGCAGTTGGTCACGCCTTGAAGTGCCATGTCACCACGGAGACAGAAAGTGTCCCCCGTAGCAGCGAATTCCATAGGGCCACGGCAGTAGCGGAAGCGTCCGTACGGCGTGATGAAAGTGGTCAGTGGTTGATCCTCCTTCTTCAGTGGGATCTGCCAGTAACCACAGAGGGCGTCCATTGTCGAGAAGTGCTGTACCTTCGCGTCCACACTCCGTATAGCTGCAAAAGGTGTGGGTGAAGGGTGGGCGGGAGGGGACACCTGGCAGTTAAGCTTAGACAAGTCGGTAGTAATCTGCACTCCACCGTTAGTCTTAGCCACAGCGACTAGACGGTGGCACCGAGGGGACAGGTCATCACCAACGTGTACGATGACACCCTGGGCCACCATGGAATCCAGTTCCTTCTTGACTGAATCCTTGAAGGCGAGAGGAATCAACCGGGGAGTGTATATGGCAAACGGCTGTGCATCTTCCCACAGGTGTATCCTAATAGGCGGACCCGCCAGAGCCTTCAGTGGCGCGGTACGTAGGGCCTCCTTCGTCACCAGCACATCCGAGTACTCCTTCAGGAAGTAGGCCCTTGCTGCTGAAGGAGACGTCTCACTGTGAAAAGGAAGCAGCCGTGACTTGGGTGGAGGCGGGGCGGGAGTGATCGCGGGTTCTGCGTAGCTCCGTGCGGCAGCGCCAGGCGCGTCGCTCGTTGATTCACGCACCCTGCTGGCGGTGTACCGAGCAGCTGGGGTCTGCTCAGGAAAGTCTCTGGGCACCACGCCTAACTCCTTGCAGTGCTCCCACGACAACAAGGGCGTAGCGAGAGTAGGCTGCACGTCGATCCATCCATGACACGACCTGTCGCCGTAAGTGATCTCCGCTTGAAAGGAGCCCACAGCGTCTGGCATCTGGGAACCGTCCGCATTGTAGTACTGCAGCTGCGGCGGTGGTCCCAGGTCGCGTTTGGTGAGGCCCAGTTTCTGGAGGTGCTTCAGGCCTATCACCGTAGTATCAGCGCCGGTGTCCGGTATCACCTCGATGTGACCCGACACATGACCGTGTGTGACGGCGACGCGGATGGTAGGGGAAGGGGTAGCCCTTGGGCGTGTGGTCGATTCCACCCTCCTGATGTGACTCAGCTGCTGCTTGGGGCTGCGTGGGCCATCTGAAGGGGGCTGCGTGCGAACCACCCCGAGGGAAGTGCGCTGCTTTCCTCCTCGTCTCGGGCTTTTGGGCTTGGGTTGGCGGCAGCACTTGTCGTAGTGTCCATAGCGACCGCAGGCCTGGCACTTGTGGCCTCGTGCAGGGCACCTGTCTGTGTTAGACCAGTGGCCCTTACGGTCACATCCACGTCACAGTGCGTCAGCGGCCGGGCATGTCTTGGGGCCATGCTGCTTTCCACATCTGCCACAGGAAGCACTAGGCGGAGGCGTGGAAGAACGTGCGGCAGCCTTCACGTTGTTGGCCGCCTTCTTACCCTTCTTGTATTTTGAGATAGCTCTCACAGCAGGTGGGGCCCATACGGCAGAGGTGGCGGACTTGGTGGCCTCGTATGACCGACATTCAGTCACTACCACCTGGAGTGTGGAGGAAGCGTCCAGGGGGATGAGTCGCTGCACCAACTCTTCTTGACTGACACCTGTCAAGATCCCATGCTTGATCCAGGCTTCCTCACATTCCCAGCTGTGCGCCTTGCAGACGTCGATCTCCTCCGACAAACTCTTCAAACGTACAAAAAAGTCGTCAAAGGATTCATTCTCTGCCTGCTTGCAGCTGGTGAAGGCGCAGCGACGCAAAGCCTCGTTATTCCGATCCTTAACGTGCTCCTGCAAAAGGTCGAGCACATCCGTCACTGAAGAGGTGGAATCGGGAGGCACTTGCAAAGTGTGCTCCAAAACTCTCTGGGTCTCCAGCGACAAACACATCCGCAGTTGGATGAGCTGTTTGTTTGGAGGCATGCTGTCAAGGTCCACCATCGTGGAGTAATCTGTCCAACGCCGCCTCCACTCACGAAAAAGCTGAAACGTGACGTCTGGTGAGAGGGCGGGTGGGGGTTGAACAGATGCCTTGGGAGCTGTTGGAGTAGCAAGAGTACCTAGAGGACGCTGGTATGGTGGAGGACGGAGGGTATTGGCGCCTTGGTGCGCGAGTGAGGGCGAGTGGGTTAGTTCAAGGGTCGCCAATATTGCATCAAAGCGTGCCTTTTCCTCCTCTCTCCGTGTTTCCTCCCTCTGAAGTTCCATCTCTCTGCGTCTCTGGTCCCTGTGATCCATCCACCTCAGAATTGTGGCAATGTCCATCATTGTAGGTGAAGGATGAGGGGCGGTGGGCGCAGAAGCTCCATCTGTGCCCGGTAGAGGAGAAGGTGGTGGGGAGTCGTGTCTCCCATCTTGATGTTGTCCCTTCTTACCCCCCATCTCAGTATGCTTAAACTGCGCTATTTAGTATATAAAGTGGCGCCTCATCAGCTCGAACCACATATATATGACATAAACAGCGCAGAAATAATGCATGGAGTCCACTGTTCTATCCGTGAGTGCGTGCGTGCGTGTGTGTGTGTGTGTGTGTGTGTGTGTGTCTCAGAGAGCAGAGCGTGGTGACTCGCGGAGGCAAGACCGTCAGTATCTCCCAGGATGTCACATGAGAAGGGTGTACGCCTGCGTGCTCCGTGGGTACCACAAAAAAGAGGCCAATGCTCAACTCTCAGCTCTAGACACACTAATACACTGACACTAACACTGCCACCGTCACTAAAACGCACTGTGACGGCGCAACACTGCACGTCGCGGCGAAACACAACGCAACACAACACAACACACTAGTCGACGCGCACATCGCCGGCAGATGTAACCGTCGGCATTGTTCACACACACTTGTAAGTCCACAGATCCTCCTCACTGCGCCATGAAGGTTCCAAGTGTTCCCTGAAGAAAGCTGTGATGGGTAGGGAAACACCGGGTAACACTGAAGTCCATTTATTAACGGATAGGAAAAATACAAGTGGTGACTTGCGTGTGCCATGCACGGCCCACAGAGTCAGACTGAGACTGCCTTGCCATATGGCAGCCTCGGGGCAATGTTGCCACATAACACGTGCAGTGTTGCCACGTAATTACATATATAAATGCTACTCGGCACAATAGCTTATTTACAAGGTTGCTACTCTGAGCAGTAGCTTGGATACATAACCTACATGGATAGCAACGACTCAAGGCAAAAAGTGAGATAGTCAAAGAGTTCGAAATATTTGGTAGAGTTGGGAAAACAGTACCACCTTCTATGTTATCAAAATTCTCATATAGTAAACGTCCTCCCCCACCGAGGGACTAACTAAAATAATTTCTTGAGAAAGTTCACTCATTTTAATTGGCTAACATCACACCCACACATGTACACTATATACACTTATTAAAGAGTGGTGGTTCTTGGTTGGGGCTTCGACCACCGAAACTAATTATCTCTTAATAGGGTCATTATCTAAACACACGGCAGCTTAAGCCAACTACTTTAAGTGGAAACAAGATCACAAAATAGTGAAAGCTAAGGTATTTCATAAAATTCTGATCTTTTACTGAAATTATCTAAGTCGTTAGAGGAAAACGTACAATGCTGCTGCTCGCGCATTGTCTTGTATTGACGAACTATTATCGTTAACACTGGAGACCGTGTGTCATAAGTTAAATATTAGGTAACTTCATCATACCTCACATGGGGATCTTTATAAAAACAGAGCTTAATCCTTAAGTCTCCACACTATCTCTCTCACTCATTTTCACCATTCTTCCTCACTTCACAATCACTAACTTCAGGCCTGTTTCTCCCTTCTTAATTCCCTCTCCTTCTTCCATTTATCTTCTTCCTATTTTACATACACACAAACACACTAATTACTCGTCGACGCTGGAGTCGAGACATAAACAAGTCCTCTTGGCCAGCCAAACTGTAAACAAGAGGTAACAACAGCACAGGTGATTAATGTAAGTGTCCAAGCGAAGCCACATGGCACTATCACCACCAAAACAAGAAGAATTTTGGTTTAAACCAGACGTGGCCAAACTTTTATGTAAGTGTGCCATTTAAAATATTTTTACCCTATGACGAGCCATAGTGTGTGTGTGTGTGTGTGTGTGTGCGCGTGTGACTTCTTGCTACAGTAACTATATTGTTGCGGCTGTATGAACTGTATTTGATTAATAAATAAAATAAATTCAGAACTTTAAAGGCTATTCAGTGACATTTATAGAAAAATCTCATATTGTAATCGCGTAATATGTATAACTACAAATTGGTTCAAAAACACGTAGCTGTAGTTACCACAAACTACTTACAGAAACTTTGGGACTTCGTGGTTATTAATGTGATGTATGGCACTCATGTGTCTTGAGAATTTTGTCAAAATTTATTTTCATCGTTGAACAGGTAATCTGTAGTGCGTTTGTTAGGTAAACATAGCAAGGACACTTTACGCTTTATGTTTAACAATGTTTAACCAACAAAAATTTGTCTGTCTAACAGTCCAATCATTATTTAACTCTCTGCATTCACTGCCAACCTTTCTGTGGCTCTTTTTTGTGAAAGAAGTATAGTGCGCCACAATGTGCTACAATATTATAATAACTGATACACTATATACGAATAGCAATACACTAACATCATAACCGAGACCAAGACTAAGGTTGAGACCTCAAAATTGATATTTCACCATTCCGTCGTTGTAGTGACGGAATTTCATTCATACCGGGTTTCTCAATATGCCTACTTATGTTGTCCACGATATATCTGATTTATGGCGAGAGACAGAGCATTTAGTACTTGTGAATAGCTACAGAAATATAAACAAATATCGGTCTACATGGGATCTTCCATGTTACTGATTTAAAATTGCATTGATTTAGCACCGAACAGAATCCCCCGTAAACTTATAGCAAGACATTTGTGGTTGTACGTTTCAGTGTGGAAGCAGCATTTCCATGGCACCTAACCCATAGTGATACTGTGGGTTCCCTCACCCCATTTCGCTGAGGTATCTCAGCGTTACTTATACCCTCGTTGTGAAGGACAAAAATAGCACCTTTTACATCTTGCGATGTCTCCCCGACAATTCCTATCTCCACTCGATGTAAGATCCCTTTGATGACTGGCATGACATTTACGACATTCACTCCGAGTCATGTAATATATGATCTAAAGTTTTGGAGGATTCACATCGTTCGAAAACGTATAAACTAATGTATAATCAAGACAGTACAATGATTACTGGTACTACTGTCCCAGGGTGAAAGAACTCAACCACAGAGTGAACATGGCCCGAAGAAACTACAGGCGACATCCCACGGAAACAAACAGACATCTCCTGCAAGTCATAGTTAAGGATACCAGGGAAGAGAAGGAAGAAATAAAAAACGTAAGCTGGCTCAAGTGGTGCTCCGAACTGAACGAGCACACCTCCCTTGGCAAGATGTGGGCCCAGATCCGAAGGGCATCTGGGAAGGCAACACCACCACCACCAACCCATCCCAACCCAGAAGAGGAAGCCGAGAGACTTGCAAAACTGTTCTATGACCGAGCAGCAACGAAAAACCTCCCGAGACAGGCAGAGGAGACACAACGGCGTCTCCGATAGGTCAGACTGCAGATGATCAAAGAGGCCTGCAACAGTGAAGATGACACCGACAGACCTTTCAACCAGCAAGAACTCCAGAAGTCGCTAAAACGAAGCAAGGACACAGCACCAGGGGCCGACAGGATAATCTACTCCATGCTTTCTCATGCCGGTACAGCCGGACACGAGGCTCTGCTACAAGCCATCAATGCTTCGTGGACAGCACAAAGTCTCCCACCGGAATGGAAGAAGGCAGATATACAGCCCATTCCGAAGCCCAGAGAACCAGACAAACCGAGGCCCGTCTCCATTCTCAGCTGCATAGCAAAGACGGGAGAAAGAATGGCTCTCAACCCGACTCAAGTGGAAAGTAGGCAGCCCACACCCTCACATCTTTGCTTACACCGAGAACACCGGCACAGGCAACAACATCGCCGAGATACTCAGCACAGTGGACTACAAACCAGCTCTGGTGGTCTTCCTCGACCTGGAGAAGGCCTTCGAACTAGCAAATCCACTGGCCATTACAACGACGCTCGCTGAAAAAGGCGTCAAAGGAAGGTTGCTGGGTTGGATCCAGAACCACCTCACACAGAGAGAAGCACGAGTACGCTTTCAGGGAGCAACCTCAAGCTACAGGGTCCATGAAAACGGAACCCCACAAGGAGGCATCCTCAGTCCAATGCTGTTCAATGTCCTGATGGAAAATCTAGTCAAACTTCCTTTCAGACAAACAGCCAAGCTCCTATGCTATGCAGACGACTTACAGCTTATAGTAAGAGGATCAAACAGACTAGCCAACACGCAACACGCACTCCAACTTATAGAAGAGGAGTGCAACAGACTTGGACTCAAGATAAATCCAGCCAAGTCGAAAGCGATGGCCATCTGCACAGACACACCAGACAAGACGCTCTCCATACAAAACACGCCGGTAGTCTGGACCAACACCCACCAGTGTCTTGGAATCTGGTTTGACCAGAAACTCACCTTCAAGCCGCAACTCGAGTATCTCAGGCACAGGACGAAGAGCAGACACAATATAATGAGGTCGCTCACCAGCACAACCGCAGGAGCAAACCTTCATGTGCTCAAAGCCTACTACACGGCCGCCATCAGATCGCTGGTAGATTTCAGTGCTCCAGCACTCATTGGACTGAGAGAAGACCAAATAGCCAAGCTAGAAGTAATCCAAAATAATGCTCTCAGGACCATGCTCGGAGCACCCATGTGGACCAGAATTTGCAATTTGCAAATGGAAACCGAACTACCACCCCTGGCAGTACGAGTCAAGCAGGTGACAGCCGGTCTCCTCGCCAAAATCTGTAGATCAGATAAGCCCACAGTTGCCAAAATTCGAATCAGTGCCTCCCTCCACCTCGACCACAGAGTGCGAGGGGCCACTTGGTCGCACGAGGCAAGCGAGGTCATCCGACACCTGCAAGCAGAAACACTCGTCAAGAACAACCAAGACACACGGGACAATGGTTACGTTGTTCCTCCACCATGGAGTCCTCCACCAGCCACATTCAAAATTACCGACCTAGGCGATAGTAAAGCCAACCTCCAGAAGGAGGACCTCATAAAAATAACTCTCGAAGCCATAGCCACCGAGACACCGGCTGATGCAGCATCATACTTCACAGACGGCTCGGTGGACCCTAAACATCATAGATCCGGAGCGGCTTTCTACACCCAAGGTCAGACCCTCCGATGGAGACTTTCCAATGACTGCTCCACCCTACAAAGAGAGCTGGTAGCAATCTCAAAGGCCCTACAACACAACACAACAAGTCCATCATAATTCACACGGACTCGAAATCGGCCATGTAGGCGCTGCAACACAGTCAACCAAGAGACAACGTCCACATCATTACCTCGATCCTCGCACAGCTACAGGAATTCCAAAGCCAAAACCGCCCAGTCGTCTTACACTGGATTCCCAGTCACGTAGGGATCGGAGGAAACGACGTGGCAGACGAAGCAGCCAAGGCAACTACACGTTCTAGTAGCGTACACATCCAAGTTCCAGCAAGCGTGCAACAGATCAAGAATCACCTCAGAAAGACTAGCAAGCTCCACATCAAAAAGAGCTTCCTTCACGCATTCAACGCTGGTTCCCAATCAGCCAAATGGTACCTGGCGGCCACAAAAGGGGAACCATCTTTCGCTGACAAGAAAACTCCAAGACAAACCCAAGTCAGCCTTCATCGATTACGACTAGGGTACAAGTGCTCCTGGCAGATGATCGGAAATGACGTCATGGAATGCACCTACTGTCAGGAGCCAGCAGCCAACCCACTTGAACACTATCTCCTCGACTGCGAGGTCACACAAAGCCTCCGAAACAGAACTCAAATCTCCCAAGGAACACACACAACACCAGCGGCCACTCTAACCCGAAAGGCCCAAACAGACCACATTCACCACCTACTCCGGGTCATCACACGATACCCACCACCCAGATAGCTTAGAAAGTATCCTCTCCCAGCAAGTGCGGACCCCATTTCGGGGGGCGCGCCACTCCGAAACTGACCACGTCCAAGAGTGGGGGTTGGTGGTAAGCGCCCACTGATCGGGGGTCCGCTCACACTTGCAACCTGCAGTATCCTTCCAATCTGCAGGTGGGACCACCTCCAATCCCAATCCGGTCTGGCTGCTCCTGGAGCTCCAGCCGGAACCACCAAACGGGCCGCCTATAGGCAAAGGCCCGTGTCGGACTACGGTCCGACAATTTCAACAACAACAACAACAGGTCAAGTAATATTGCCCCGATTCACATCGACCCCATGGCATCACTTTAAATTACATTTACTTAAGACCCACACTGATATAATAATAATGATGCCAAGCTCCCATGGGCCGGTTGAAATTACTTGGCGGGCTGGATGTGGTCCAAGGGCCGTAGTTTGGCTACTCCTGGTTTAATAAGTCATGGCGTCACTAAACTGAAAACAAAATTAATAATCCTAATGGTAAATTCAATACTGGGTTAACAAAATTATGAATAAATAATTAACATGAATGAGAGATACTGTGAAGGCATAATTAAATAAAAAACTAACAAATTACTGATAAAAAAAAATGCAAGCAAACTTAGGTACTAAATAATAATGATAACGCAATAAAGGAATGTATAAGCATAAGACGATATAATCAAGTGAAAAACCCTTTTTGTTATCACTCTGGGTACAAAAGATAAACTAAAACAAATTAATATTTTGAAAAAAATAAATAAAACTAAATCATAATAGGCAAAACGATAATGAATATGTGCTAGGAAATTTACTTAAAAGTTTGTATGAGAAATTGACAACACTCAATACAAAAAAAATAAGAAACGAAAATAAGGATGAAAGATGGAGGGAAAGAAGAGAGAAGGGGTAGATGATGGAGGATGAAAAGGAAAAAAAGGGGGAAAGGAAAATGAGGAGACAATGGAGAGAACATTAAAATAAAGACGAGGGGAGTGAGAGCATGACTGGAAGACGTGAAGGAGAGGAATGAGGAGGAAAAGGAAAGGATATGAAGACGGAAGAGAGAGGAAAAAAGAAAGAGGAAGCGGAAGAAAAATGGGAGGAGGATCAAACATACGAATGAGGAAGAGAAAGGAGGAGGACATAGAGGGAAAAGAAAGGAGTGGAAGATAAAATAACATGGGTAGAAGGAGCAGGAAAAAAGAAGGAAATGAGGAGAAGGAGGAGTTTTAGTTTTACAAATTTGTTGACAAAGCTTGTAGTACAGTTTGCCTATTTTGAGTAATTCAGTCAGGTCTTGACACTGAGGGTGGTATCAGTTCTCACTGCCACGCAGGACAGAGGTTCATACACAAAGAAATTCATCATATTCATTAACAGCTATATATATATATATATATATATATATATATATATATATATATATATATATATATATATATATATATATATATATATATATATATATATATATATATATATATATATATATATATATATATATATATATATATATATATATATATATATATATATATATAATCACACGGGAAAAGGGAAACAAAGGAGCACCTTAGCTTTCGTCTTTATTCAAGACCTCTTCAGAGGCAACTGGATTACATGGACAGAGAGAGGCTTAAATATACAGGGTGACCTTAAAAACATGAGGTCAGGTCATAATGATGTCATCCACTAATCCCCACACCAACACACACGTAGAGGAGCTTAAGAGAAGGGGGGTGACGTAACTATCATACATCTAGATCAAAGGTTTTCAAAGCATTTTTAACATTGGGCCACTGACAAATAAATTTATGTAACATATTATCAGTTTTGAACTGACCATCACTAAGGTTTATTGATTTTAATTCCTTAATCAAACTAGCTTCAACCAGTAGTCTTTCTGTGACACAAGATGAGTTAAATACTTCTAAGCTTTTTTCCCAAGCAATGGGATGATTATTATTCCTAACATGAACGAACAAGGCACTGCTTTCAGATGCTGTTCTGATATTGTACTTGTGTTGTTTGACTCTGAGCTGCAGTGTTTTTCCTATCTTTCCTACAAAATTACAATTACATTTGCTACATGGAATACAATAAACACTTCCATTTACATTCAAACTTGGGCTATTTCTTATTAACATATTGGTAATGGTTGAGTCATACTTAAAACAACATTAATATTTAGTAACTTGAGGGACCGAACTAACGGGACAAATTCATTACGATAGGGCAGAGTCAAAATATTCTTAAGTGTAGGAATTTGCCTGGTTTGAGAGGAATGAAAGGATTTTTTTAGCCCTTTTAAAACAACGATCAACAAACACAGAAGGGTACCCAAGTTTCTGTGCAATGGAACGAATGTGTTTCAATTCATCGTCAATGCATTCAGAGTCACAAATACGCAGACATCTTAAGAACATAGCAGAAAAAACTGACATTTTGGTAGACTCCAGGTGATTCGATAAAAAGTGTATGATACTGTCTACCTGTGTGGGCTTTCTGTATACCTTAAATTTGTAGTTTTGGCCATTTCTCATGATAAGCTTATCAAGGAATGGAAGGGATCCAATTATTTCTCTTTCAATTTTGAATGTGATACACAAGAACGCAAGAATGGAGGAAACTGCAGCGGGCCTATTGGCCCATACTGGGCAGTCCCGTTTACACCCAACCCCTATTGCTCATATAAGCATCCAACCTATGTTTGAAGCTATTCAGCGTATTCGAGTTAATGATGATAATTGGTAACTTGTTCCATTCTTCCACTACTCTGTTTCCAAACCAGTGTTTACCTATTTCACGCCTAAATCTAAATTTGTCTAATTTAAAACTATTGTTACAAGTTCGCTCCTGGTTGGAAAGTTTGAGTACCTTTGTAATGTCCCCTTTGTTTAGCCCTGACTTCCACTTATACACCTCTATCAGGTCGCCCCTCGCTCTACGTCTCTCGAGGGAGTGCAAATTAAGCTTGTCTAAAAATTCCAATGGGTCACTGTTTCTAGGCCAAAGACAAAGAACATCATCTACATATCTATACCACGGAGGAATAAAGTCCACTATATTGGGTAGTAATCTAGACGCAAACAACTCCATATAAATACAGGCTAGAGGAGCAGAAAGACAATTACCCATGCTCATGCCAAATATTTGCTTGTAGAACTTCCCATTTGCTCTAAACACATTGTCAGTTACGCATAACTCTATCAATTTGAGGAAAGTGTCATGTTCAATAGTTAAATTTAACAATTGCAATTTATCTTTAAGAAATGAAAGTAGGTCTTTCACAGGTACTCTAGTGAACAGTGAAATTACATCAAAACTTATTAATTCGCAAGGTTCATTGTGTTTCTTGAGTTTATCAATTAAATCACTGCTATTGTGTATATGTGAATTAGATATTTGGCCTTTAAGAGGGGATAGCATCTTTACCAGCCACTTGGATAATTTGTAAGTAACAGAACCCACAGAACTCACGATAGGACGTAATGGATTGTTAAGCTTGTGTGTTTTCATCAATCCATACATATAAGGTAATTTTGGATAAAAGTGACTACAATGATAAGATGAATTCATTAATAGTGATGAAAGCACGTATTGTGAGCTTACGAATGACCCCCTGGAAAACAAACAGCTCTCTCAAATCAATCTCACTTTACCTTATATGTATGGATCGATCAAAGCACACAAGCTTAACAATCCATTACGTCCTATCGTGAGTTCTGTGGAGACTTGTAAAATGATAAATTAATAAAATTAATAAAATCGTACTACAAAACATTCCTCAGTCTATGATCGAACAGCTCAAAAATATATACAATGCCTCACTTGCGACTGGCTTTTTCCCTACCAAATTTAAATTAGCCAAAATCAGACTCATCCCGAAAGCAGGAAAGAACCATACTCAAGCAGAAAACTACAGACCTATCTCATTACTGGAAACACACCGGTAAAATATTGGAAAAAATAATTAATCACAGACTCAGAAATTTTCTAGACCAAGAAAACAAATATAACCCGAGACAGCACGGCTTTCGAAAAAACCGAGGAACCAACACAGCAATAGCACTAATATACGAATCAATCGCAAATGCTGCAAGTAACAAAGAACAATGCAATATAATTCTAAGAGATGTTTCAAAAGCATTTGATAAAGTCTGGCATGAAGGACTGAAGTTAAAAATAATCAAATTGGACATGCCTACCAATATCACAGCATTACTATGCAATTTCTTAGATAAGAGAAAGGCCAAATTAATCATCGACAACCATCTAGGACAAACCTTCAACCTTTATAGCGGAGCTCCCCAAGGCAGTAATATATCACCGACGTTATACACTGTATACACGGCAGATATGCCGCAACCACAGCAATCAGAATATATAGCATACGCAGATGATGTAACACAGATAATCAGGTACCCAGGAAAATCCAAACAAATGATGGCCATTAGAACAAGCAGAGAAATAGAGATAATAAACAACTATGAACGAAAATGGAAGATAAAAACCAATGTCCAAAAACTCAAAATAATTCACATCGCAAAAACGAACCCATGCCCTATTATTATCAACAATCAACAAATACCATATGTTGCCAAGGGAAAAACATTAGGACTCAAGATATCCAGAAGCGGAATAATCCCTCACATTAATGAAAGAATAGCTATGGCAAGAACACAACTTACAAAACTCAGAAGATTCCTCCAACTGGACACCAACACGCAATTGCACCTATATAAAGCACTGATCAGACCACACTTAGAATACCCTCCGATACCTCTGAACACAATCGCAAGAACTAATCAACTTAAATATCAAGCAGTACAAAATATAGCCCTCAGAAGAGCGGCAAAACACCAACCACCATACACACAAACAGTACAAGACATACACACAGAACACAGTATAGACCCACTCAACACCAGAATACACACCCAAGCAAAAGCAATATGGGAAAAAATCCAGCAAGAACAGGATCCCATACTAAACAAATTAATCGAGGAAATCACCAATACAACACACAGATGGTGGCCTAGAAGCAGGAAAAATGATAATGAAGAACCAGAGCCTCTATATACACAATAACAACAAAATAACAACAAATAAGAACCAAAAAGATGGGCACAACTCTCCAGTCACACAAGGACCTGGAGGGACCCCACAAATAAACAAACACCTAAATAGTTAAAAAAAAACAAAGATGGGGATCATCCCTACAGTGCCACAAGGACCTGGAGGGACCCCCCCCACCCTAAGATAATATGCCCCAAGGACAACTCAGAATAACTTAGCTTAGCTTGGCTGAGACCGGCCTTCCCTAACCCCATGAACCACTAAGGCAGCACAGTTACGGAAGACAAAAAAACCCGTCTCCGCAAGGTGGATAGCCCACCTGCTGTTAACCTTCTCCTCTACTTCCCACTTCTGAACTTTACCTTGTACTATACCCTTCTTCCACTCTCAGAGCTACTGCTCTCTTCTCTCTGTATAACCAACCAACCAACCGAATTTGCTGACCAATCTGCTGAGGTGTTTCAATACGAAAACATATGGCCCTCGCCTCAGGGATGAGATTGCCCTCGAGGGTAGTCTACTGATTTCTACAGGACAGACAACACGTTGGTTCAAACCACTAGACCCTAAAACGTGAGTGATCGTGAAGTATTAGAATCTGCTAAGAAACTCTAAATAACTTTAATAAGTATATTTGTGTACTGTAATTTGATCATATTATACCAATTGTCTCCTGTATCAATAGTTATAACATGCGAGTTATATTTAAGATGTTAACAGGCTATGTACTGTATATTGATTGTATTATTCATACTATGTGTCCTGAGATAACAGCATTTGTTATATGAGAAATGTTCTTTAACAGGTTTTGACCAAATTATATGGTACGCATCAACGTTGAGGGTTTATTTCTCCAGCAACAAACCAATAACGCTCCTATGATCGTTAACAGTCAAAACGTATACGGGAGGACTGTCGAAGGACCAACGCCGGAGTTCAGCGTGGGAGAGCATAGGCTCGTCGATCGCCCACCCACCCATATTGGGTGGATCACCCACCCACCCACAGTGGGTGGATCACGTGCGTCGTCAGCAGCGAGATAGTGATAGCGAGTGTTCTGTGTTTGAATGAAGTGTCTTAAATACCTGGACAGTGTCGTAAAGCTTCGGTCTGCGCGTACTGGGCTGTGAGCGTTCATTTCCGAACAGGAAGGCCGCGCACCTAGTGAGCTAAGGTTTCAGAACACCCGGACAGTGTCGTAATGTTTGGTCTGGTAGGACTGGTAGTTAGCGTTCGCTCGGACACGCACGCAAGTGATTATAACTAACAGCTGATCTTCCTATACCAGTGACACCATAGTATATCAAACAATGATGATAAGGAACCATGAAGAAATACATAAATGAAAGGGATTTGTGGGTTAAATGTGTTCAACATTCAGGTTATATGTACATGTATGTATATATGTATATATAAGTATGTGTGTGTGTAATTAAGAAATAACAACGAAGGTTGTGACAAGCCGTAACGGTGTACAAGTAAGGGCGCCTGAGTAGTGTTTGTGACATCAGTTGTGTAACGAGTCCCTACATTGATTGTGGATCTCTGTGGTTGTGTTAGTGTGACATCGTAGCTGGTGTGTGACATCACTGTAGTCGTGTTTGTGTGACATCACTCGTGCGTATTGCACGTCACGTGTTTGAGGGACATCGCTCGTGTGTGACATCACTGTGGCCATGTTAGTGTGACATCGTCGCTCGTGCGTGACATCACTGTGGTCGTGTTTGTGTGACATCGCTCGTGCGTATTGCACGTCACGTGTTTGAGGGACCGTGTGACATCACTGTGGTCGTGTTTGTGACATCACTCGTGCGTATTGCACGTCACGTGCTTGAGGGGCCGTGTGACATCACTGTGGTCGTGTTTGTGAGACATCACTCGTGCGTATTGCTCGTCACGTGTTTAGAGGGACTTCGCTCGTGTGTGACATCACTCGTGCACATGGCACCCGTCTGTGTGACATCAACTTCAATTGTGTGATATCTGCGATCGTGGGCACCTGATACTAAGCGTTACTGCATACACTTATCGAGCAAGACAGATTACGCTTGCTGTTTGGGCAGTCATGGACGGGAAAGAGAATAAGTCAAAAGTGGGGAGCGTGTCCGGCGTAGAACAAGGAGACACTGTGGACATAGAGACCGATGTCTCACCCACCTCGCCAAGGCAGCGTGAGATAAACCCGTCTACCGTAAACCTGTCTCCCGAGAAGAGAAAGGAACCACCTGTCAAAGGAATCGAAGGACAATTATGTGAGCAATACCAAAAAATGCAGCAAATGTTCGCTCACATGACAGCGATGATGCAAAACGTCACCGAAGGTATGAATCAACTACAAGGCAAGGGCAGCACAGAAGATCGCAGAAAGGTGTTATCACCACCAGAGACTAAACTTTCCTCTGTAATTGAAACTAACGAAGAAACGTTATACACTCCAAGAGGACTCCCGGCGCTCACCTTAACCGCAGAGCCGGGAACATCTCACTAGGGGGAGCGCAGAAGTACTTCCGAACATCAAGCTAGTTCGCCGAAACCACTACCTTTGATGAAAGACAAAAGGGATGACCCACCGAGGTCCGAGGTTTGGGTGAGAGAACTGCTAGAGAATATGAGGTTCTCCCAAAGGCCAACGCCGAAGTTCAGCGACACGTTGGGATGGCGCAGATACCTGATACCTTGAAATTAGAGACACTTCTCGCTGCCTATGCTGGGCCCGCTAAGGACGCTTTGCGGGGATGTCTACAAATTCAAGATCCCAAAGCCGAGTACAAGGAAGCTTTGGACATATTAGAGAAAAGTCACGGCAATAAGCACACTTACGTTTGCCAGCTAATAAAGAAGGCCCTGCGAGGTCCAACTGTGAGACTAAGTGACGCAAAAGGCCTCCAACAGTTCTCAGACGAACTGGGGAATTGCGTGAGGAACTTGAAGGTCTTGGGAGAACTTCGTCAGATTGACACGTATGAATCAATAAGCACGTTAGCTGAGAGGTTCAAGGGAAAGATGAGGGACGACTACGTGGATAAGGCGCTTAAATACAAAAGGAAGTGGGGAAAGCTTCCTGGGATCGAGTGGATGTTGGAATTCACAATGGATATGGTCGACAAGGCGGAGGAGGTCACAAAGGGACGAGGACAGGAAGAACCAAGCAGAATTTATGCAGACTCACGTCAATCCTCGTCGAGGAAGAGACTTGTGGGTTTGGTGACATCAGGAATAAAGACAACCAGAGAAATGGACGATGAACGCTGCTCGCTATGCCGTGGAGATCACCTTCTTCAGATGTGCCGGACATTCCTCAGCATGTCCACAGGAAAGCGAACTTCCCTTGTAAGGGAGCAACGTCGCTGCTATGCCTGCCTGGGTCATAATCACTGGATAACAGAGTGCAGCCAGATGATGGTATGTGGTATAGATGGCTGCTCTGGAGTACACTCGAGGCTCCTGCACTTCACGGGAGCTCTGACGAGCAATGACAAGGTGCAACGGGGCGAAGTTGAGAAGGGAGAACACCAGACTAGCCTCCAAAGGGTGAAGAGAGCTACCACAGGGGGCGCCTACCAAATAGACATAGCACCTGACCAAAAGCGACCTAGAATGAGTCAACGTAAGGCTATTATGCCACCACCGGAATCGACATTTAGTAGAGCTAAATCATGGAAGGTCGAAGCCGGTACAAGCACCATGGGGAAAAGAAATCCGCATAAATGGGTCAGGGAAAACCATATCCAACAATGGAATTGATGATCGACGTGAAGAACCCAACGATTGCGAGTTGTGACTACAAAGTTCCAGCAGAGTCGCACTTCCAATAGTGAAAGTCAGGGTGGAAGAAAAGAACCTAGAGGCGAAAGAAGCAGTAGTCACCTGAGCTCTCTTGGATTCAGGCAGCAACCGATCATATTGCACGCGTAGTCTAGCTTACCGGCTGCAGGCAGAGGGAAGGCCAGTTTCCCTTTCCATTGGCACAATCATGAAAGAAAGTAATAGTGTAAACACCGAAGAAATCAGTGTGAGAGTGGCTAGCGTAGGAGTCAGAAAGAGCCGATCCATCATTATCCCCAAGGTCATCATTGTTGAAATCGTCGGTCGCAGACACCCAAGATGTCACCATGTGGGAACACCTACGAGGTACTGCGCTACGCCAAGCACCGAAAAGAGTGGATCTCCTGATAGGTCTAGACATACCACAAGCACTAGCCCCATTAGAAGTAAGAACCGGGAAAGACGGAGAGCCGTTTGCAATACGCACCTTGCTAGGTTGGACTATAAATGGACCGCTTGGAGTGGCGAGCCGTGATTATGCCGTGATCAACCACTTTGTCAGAATGGCAACACTAAATTCGGAGACAAATCTGGAAAAAACAAGTCAGGCGCTTCTGGGAATGCGACTCAGCCTACAGTAACGATGATCCCGTCTCTGTCGAAGACAAGAGAGTCCTGACGCAGTGGTCAACGTCAATTACTCAAGTGGACGGACACTACCAACTTCCCATCCCGTTTCGCCATAAAGAACCGGGACTCCCAGACAATAAGAAACTTGCCGAGCAGCGGTTGGCAGGATTGAGAAAACGCCTCCTGAAGAACCCAGGGCTCTCTCAGAAGTATAAAGAAGAGATGAGACGTCTAATTGACGAGGGACATGCTGAGCGAGTCCCACGTCAAGAACTCAGTGTTGCACCCGGGAAGACCTGGTATCTCCCACACCACCCTGTGTTGAATCCCAACAAGCCAGAAAAGGTGTTTGATTGTGCAGCCGAATATGAGTCGATGTCGTTGAACAGCCAGGTGATGCAAGGGCCAGACCTTAACAACAAATTGATGGGAGTCCTCATCAGATTCAGACAAGGAAAGGTGGCACTCATGGCTGATATCGAGGCAATGTTCCACCAAGTGCGAGTAGTACCCAAACATCGAAATGTCTTACGATTCTTATGGTGGACGGACGACCAGCTGTCAGGGGCCCCCACCACTTACAGAATGACAGTACATCTCTTTGGAGGAGTGTGGAGTCCTTCATGCGCCGGGTATGCGCTACAACGAACATTCCAAGACTACGGGGAAAGTCTCCATGAC
Organism: Homarus americanus; assembly: GCF_018991925.1. Taxonomy (NCBI): domain Eukaryota; kingdom Metazoa; phylum Arthropoda; class Malacostraca; order Decapoda; family Nephropidae; genus Homarus; species Homarus americanus. The sequence continues at coordinate 13,622,438 of NW_024743709.1, forward strand.
GACATCAAGAAAGCGAATCGTAACTTCTACGTCGACGATTTGCTTCTCTCAGTAGATTCGCCGGGAAAGGCAACGATAATTACCCATCGGCTGAGACAGCTGATGAAAAGGGGCGGATTCAGACTTACGAAGTGGGTCTGTAATCACAAGGAGGTCCTCAAGGCAATTCCACAGACAGAGAAAGCTGTGGGTGTAAAGGAAGTAATTTTGAAAGATGACAGGCTCCCCACTGAACGAGCGTTGGGAATCTTGTGGGACCTGGAAAAAGACGAACTAGCGGTCCGGGTCCAGATCCCTAAGAAACCGGAGACGAAAAGAGGCCTTCTGAGTATGGTCAGCTCCATATATGACCCATTGGGACTCATCGCTCCGAGTGTCATAAGAGCCAAAATCATATTCCAAGATGAGTGTAGACGAGGTATTGATGGGATGAACAAATCACTGAACAAAACAGGGCTGCATGGCAAAGATGGCTGGATGAACTACCTCACCTATCACGAGTTCACGTTCCACGGTGCTACCGACCAGAGGATATGAATCCAGTGACGACCGTGCAACTACATCACTTCTGCGACGCCTCCCAACGAGCGTATGGAGCTGTATCGTATCTGAGAACCACGTGTGAAGATGGAACTCACCATATCTCCTTCGTGTGTGGCAAAGCCAAGCTAGCCCCTCTGAAACAGCAGACCATACCTCGACTTGAGCTCTGCGCGGCAGTACTAGCTGCTAAGGCAGACAAACAACTACGGCAAGAGCTTGAATTACATATAGACAGTTCAGTGTTCTGGACAGACAGTACGGCAGTCTTTCAATACATTCGAAACACCGAAAGACGCTTCCAATCATTCGTGGCCAATCGAGTGGCAACGATACATGAGGACTCCAATGTAGAACAGTGGCGCCACGTGACGTCGGCACTGAACCCGGCCGACGACGCTAGTCGTGGATTACATGGAGCAGAGCTCAACGAGGAGGGCAGGTGGATTCGGGGACCTGCTTTCCTCTTTTTGGAAGAAGACAGTTGGCCAAAGAGTCCATTGAGGATTCCAGACCTCACAGACGGAGACCCAGAGGTGAAGAAGGAAACCACGGTGCTGACGGCGAACGTTGACCAGGGGGAGGGTATCCTCGATAAGCTATGGGCCAGGTACTCATCGTGGCATCGACTTCTGAAGAGCGTAGCGTGGATTAGAAGGTTTATAGAATGGCGGCTTGGGAAGCGAAAGAACAAACATCACCGAAAAAATCGGCTCCAGGTCAGCGAATTGGAAGAGGCGAAATTAGCTGTCTTAAGATTTATGCAAAGGAAAGGATTCCCTCGAGAACTAGGAATGTTACTACAGGGACAACCCGTGAGAGGTAGCGACATAAGGCGGCTGGAACCTCATCTAGACACAGACGGTCTGATCAGAGTAGGTGGCCGACTGAAGCACGCCGCTCTCCACCCAGACCAGGAGAATCCCATACTATTGCCAAGGGACAACAGGATCACGGAACTCATCGGGAGAGAGGTACACTCAACTAGAGCTGGAACAACAGTGAGAAGGTCGGGAATGCCCTTCTACAGAAACAAATAGAATGGCAGTTCAACCCCCCGACAGCCTCACATAGGAGGAGTGAGGGAGCGACAAATCCGCACTGTAAGGAAGGTCCTCCAGGGAGTGGTAGGCACCCAGACACTAGACGATGAACGCCTCAGCACTGTGTTCTGTGCCGTAGAAGAGATCATCAACGGAAGGCCCATCACCCCAGTGTCTGACGACCCAAAGGATCTAGAAGCACTAACGCCGCTCCACATACAACGGATGAACCCGGAGACACTGTCCACCGGAGGCGATCGGTCCATAACAGAAGGGTACCGACGAAGATGGAAGCATGCCCAATTCATTGCGGACCAATTTTGGAAAAGGTGGGTAAAAGAATATCTCCCAACATTACGTCAGCGACAAAGGTTCTTCAAAACTCGCCGTAATCTCCACGCTGGGGATATCGTGATCATCTCTGGACAACCCCTTCCCAGGAGTCAGTGGATGCTAGGGAGAGTACTGGAAGCTCTACCGAGCAAAGATGGCCTTGTGCGAAGTGTTAAAGTGAAGACAAAGGACTCAGTGTTAATACGCCCAGTGACGAAACTCTGCCTGTTGGAAGGGGTGGGAGAGTGAATCTAATAATATGCCGTGATTTCGTGCGAAGCCCGACAGGGGGAGTGTTACCGCCACAGTAAGATAAGCTAGAAGAGAGAGAGAAAGAGAGGGATAACCATAATAAGATAAACTAGGCGAGAGAGAGAGAGAGAGAGGGGGTGAGATAATAGATATAGTGTTGACAACGAATTTGCTGACCAATCTGCTGAGGTGTTTCAATACGAAAACATATGGCCCTCGCCTCCGGGCTGAGATTGCCCTCGAGGGTAGTCTATTGATTTCTACAGGACAGACAACACGTTGGTGCAAACCACTAGACCCTAAAACGTGAGTGATCGTGAAGTATTAGAATCTGCTAAGAAACTCTAAATAACTTTAATAAGTATATTTGTGTACTGTAATTTGATCATATTATACCAATTGTCTCCTGCATCAATAGTTATAACATGCGAGTTATATTTAAGATGTTAACAGGCTATGTACTGTATATTGATTGTATTATTCATACTATGTGTCCTGAGATAACAGCATTTGTTATATGAGAAATGTTCTTTAACAGGTTTTGACCAAATTATATGGTACGCGTCAACGTTGAGGGTTTATTTCTCCAGCAACAAACCAATAACGCTCCTATGAGCGTTAACAATATATATATATATATATATATATATATATATATATATATATATATATATATATATATATATATATATATATATATATATATATATATATATATATATATATATATATATATATATATATATATATATATATATATATATATATATATATATATATATATATATATATATATATATATATATATATATATATATATATATATAAGAACATAGGAACATAAGAAAATAAGGAGTCTGCAATAGGCCGGTTGGCCTGTGCATGGCAGCTCCTGTCGAGAGTTACTACCACTCTCTATCATCCATGAATCTATCTAGCCTCCTTTTGAAACTTTCCAGAGTTCCCGCACTTACTACAAAGTTGCTAAGCTTGTTCCACTCGTCCACCACCCTATTTGTGAACCAGTTTCTTCCTATCTCCCTCCTAAACCTAAACTTATCCAACTTGAATCCGTTGCTCCGAGTCCTATCCTGCTCGGATATTATAAGAACTTTATCTATATCCCCTTTATTGATTCCTTTCACCCACTTAAATACTTCTATCATATCTCCCCGCACTCTTCGTCTTTCTAGGGAATGCAAGTTAAGTTTCTTTAACCTATCCTGATATGGAAGGTTTCTAAGTCCCGGAATCATTTTTGTCATTCTTCGCTGCACCGACTCTAGTGAATTTATATCCATTCTATAATAAGGGCACCAGAACTGAACCGCATAATCGAGGTGCAGCCTGACTAGCGCAAGATATAGTTGCAATAAGACCTCTGCACTCTTGTTACTTACACTTCTAGATATAAAACCCAATACTCTGTTTGCCTTATTTCGAACATTAACGCACTGTTTTCTAGGCCGTAGGTCCGGGCTTACAAGTACCACTAAGTCTTTTTCACAAGTCGACTTCTCTAGGTTGATGTTGTTAAGGCTGTATACATTATAAGTATTTGTTCTTCCAATATTAAGTACGCTGCACTTGCTGGTGTTGAATTTCATTTGCCATTTTTCAGACCACCCTGCAGTTTATTTAGATCCTCCTGTAATGCATTTGCATCCTGCCCTGAATTAATTTGCCGCCCTATTTTGGTGTCATCCGCAAACTTGCTTATGTCACTGCTGATCCCAGTATCTAGATCGTTTATGTAGATTATGAACACGAGTGGGCCTAGTACTGACCCCTGGGGAACCCCACTGGTTACACGGCCCCACTCAGATTTAACACCATCTACGCTGACCCTCTGCGTTCTATCGGTGAGCCATGATTTTATCCAATTTAAAACTTTCCCCTCGATACCATGAGCCTTAATTTTTCTCAGAAGCCTCTGATGCGGTACTCTGTCAAATGCTTTGCTAAAGTCTAAGTAAATAACATCGTAATTTTCGTCATTGTCTACTACCTCGAAGACTTTCCTAAAAAACGTCAGCAGATTTGTTAGACAAGAGTTTCCCTTTGCAAACCCATGTTGAGAGTCGTAGATTAATTTGCTTTTCTCTAGATGCGATCGGATGCTATCTGCTATAATTGATTCAAGAAATTTCCCCACTACTGACGTCAAACTGATCGGCCGGTAATTTGACGCTGATGCTCTGTCTCCCTTTTTGAATATGGGTACTACATTTGCCTGTTTCCACAAGTCTGTCACAACTCCAGTGTCTAATGATTTTGTAAATAAGTTTACGAGGAGTCCGCTAATCTGTTCCCTACACTCTTTCAAGACGCTAGGGAAAATTTCTTCCGGCCTTGGGGATTTTGTTTTCTTCAGTTTATTTATCTTCTTAAGAACATCCTCTTTTCTGATAGTGATATTCTTTAATTTCTCTTCTTCCTTTCCCTTAAATATCAGTTCCACCTCTGGAATTTCATCTCAAATTTCTTTTGTGAAAACTGATAAGAAGTAGCTGTTCAATGCTTTCAATATATATATATATATATATATATATATATATATATATATATATATATATATATATATATATATATATATATATATATATATATATATGCAAGTAAATCACTGTAGGTGCGCGTGATCTAGGTATATGCTGATAACAGACTAGAGAGAGAAATACAAATCAAGGTGTATATATACAGAGGAGGGTGAGACCAGGTGACCCGGCCTTCTCACCTGGTCACAAATCTTCTTAATTACAAAATTGTCCAGCTTGTACATGCCGTTACTGACCATCTGACCTGACCACCAACCGTTGTTTGCTATTTAAAGATTAATAGGGTCATTACCTAATACCTGACCATTGTGGACCTGGTCTCACCCTCCTCTGTATATATACACCTTGATTTGTATTTCTCTCTCTAGTCTGTACTCACCCCTGAAGATGTGAATTACATGAAAGCGCTTGGGAACTTCGTGTTTTCTTCTTTCCTTGTGGTTATCAGCATATACCTAGATCACGCGCACCTACAGTGATTTACTTGCATATATATATATATATATATATATATATATATATATATATATATATATATATATATATATATATATATATATATATATATATATTGATAAAATCACTCGGGAAAGGGAAACAGATTCATGTGGGTAATGTCACTGTTCACTGCCATGCAGGACAGGTTCGTACACAAAGAAATGCATCATATTCATTGACGCTATATATAGGTCAGATTCATGTTCGTACACAAAGAAATACATCATATTCATTAGCAGTATATATAGGTCAGTGGTTCACATACATTGTACGTCACATTCTAATTGAAGACTAATCAGTGTGGGTCAGCAAATTTGGGAGAAACATTAGGAATGTCCTCAAGCACCCCCGATTCAATGTAGTAATCACACAGTTCAAGATGCAATAAGCCAGGTGGCCTGAAGTCTTTGACAGTGTCACATTCAATAATATAGTGTTCAAGTGTATGCTTTAAAGGTTTATCACAAAGTTTACATGCTGAGTTTTCCGGTATGGGTACAGCCTTACTAACCTGCCTGATGTGTCTGTATCCTAGCCTAATTCTGGCCACGACTACATCACATTGTCTCGTTCTGCCCTTATGCTGGCCATACCGGTACCTCTTGTCACAAAATTTGTTATATTTACTAATGCTACAACTGCCAGGTCTCTCTGCATTTCTCACTTCTTCTAGATCAGAGATCATGATTCTGATTTGAATGTTTTTAATTACAGCATTGGACAGGACAAGGTCACGGTCAACATTTTCATTCTTACATGCCTCATTGGCCAGTCTATCAGCACGGTCATGATACCTGATTCCTACATGGGACGGGATCCACACAAATTCGATACGAAAGTTGTTCTCATTGGCAGTTATCACTTTCCTTATAATATCACATACAACTTTAGACATAGAGCCTGACGGACTGGTCATTGATTTCAAAGCACTTTGAGAGTCACAGAATATCACCCCACCTCCATTTTCTTTAAGGTAGCCTGTGGCTAAGTAGATTCAACTTAGTTCAGTTTGTGTCGTGCTGGCCCAGTTGTTCAGCCTTTGCTTGTTTGACACTACCATCTCTTTTTCTTTATATATTACAATTGCACAGCCTGTTCTTCCTGTGTTAGTCGGCACAAAACCATCAGTAACAGCATAACATTCACTTGATTTAATACTCTTTATGTGTCTGTTAATAGTTTCTAGTGTGACACATCTCATCACATTGGTGTTTAACATTTGCTTACTACCAACAGGAGTGTAATTAATAGGAACTGATATATCCAGCCAAGGAGGAATGGCAATAATGGGCTCGTCTGGGGTGATTGGGACATTCAGTTTCAAGAGATCTGCAACACTTTTATGAAGCCACGCACAAAAGAGAGTCTTTTGTGGAAGGTTGGCGAGATGGTCGGGATTACTTAGATGGAACATCAACTCAGTTTTTGCTGTAGTTTGGGAACCATTGTTTCTCAAAACTTTGACACAAAATATGGTATTAAGTAGAGCTATCCTCTCAGATAAGGAGGGCAGTCCGAGCTCTTTCCTCATGTTTACAATTCTGGTTGATTTTGGACAACCTAGAATGATGCGCATGGCTTCATTTTGCACTTCCTCAAGGCTGTCGATTTGTTTAGGCAGAATAGTCACAAGATGGAGAGCATGATAGTCAACTACAGAACGAATGAAGTGAAGATATAAAGTACGAGCATAGGTGATGTTAATCCCATAGCCCTAGCCAACAAGGGTTCTGAGGGTTTAATGCGCTGCATTAGTTTGACACGAAGGTTGCCAACAAAGTTTGCATCATTCACCCTAATTCCAAGATATTTATAGGAGCTACATAGTTCCAAGGGCATGCTGTTAATGTTAAAGTCAAGAGGCAGAGGGTGAGCAGGACGAGGATTGAGGACCCTCGTCTTGTCAACAGATATTATGAGACCACATTCCACAGTCCTCCGAGCAAATAAATCCAGCAAGGCTTGGAGCCTGAGCTTAGTCTGTGTCATAATGCAGATATCATCAGCATAGCATATTGCAGCCTCGTTTGGCTGAACTGGAATGTCAGCAATAAGCTTGTGCTTCAGTATATTAAAGAGCATAGGACTTAAAACTCCTCCCTGAGGCGTGCCAAGCTCAAATGATCTCATTCTGGTACTTTTAACTCCCCTAAACAGAACACTGGCATACCTGTTGGACAGATAACCCTTTATCCATGTTAGGAGGTTACCTTGGATGCCAAAATTAGCTAGTTGGTCAAGTATAATGTCTCTATTAGCTACATCAAAGGCTGATTTAAGGTCTATGAAGGGTGTTTGTGTCGTATCTTTTAAGTGAACAAAATATTCTGCAAAGCATGTCTGTGTGCTGCCCCCGGGCATTAACGCGTACAGATTAGGGGCCAGTTTGTCTTTGACTTGAAACATGAGACGGTTTAGAACAACTCCTTCAAGGACTTTACACATACAGGATGTGAGTGAAATTGGCCTGAAGCTTGGAGAGCTAGCTTTAGGGATTGGTACTATGTTTCCATGAGTCCATGTCTTAGGCTGAATACCCTGTGTGAGGCTCATTTGATACAGGTCAAGCAGTGGATGGTTAGAGATCTCATTCAACAATCTCAAGGTGTTATAGGTTATGCCATCCTCACCAGGGGAGGATGTCTGACCATTTATTAGTGCTGTTGTTAGTTCGTGGTGCGTTATAGGAAACTGGTCAGTAAGGTCTGGTGAGGAACAGGCTATTTCAATATTGAAACCCCTATTAATGTGTGTGGTTTTAAGATATTTCTATATGTCAGGAGGCAGGGAAGTGATTTGTGATACACTAGACCATTGGTCTAATATCATGTCAGCATATTCTGCATGGCTGTGATGAAGTTGGATTGGGGTGGGTGACTTTGTAATGGCTCTAAATTTGTTTAACACTTCTGCTAGAGTGGTTGTTCTTATGTTCTATTAATCCCCTGTAATAATTGTTCCCAATAGGTGTTTCTCACCTGACCTTTAAGTTCACGAAATTCTCTGTTAGCTTTGAGGAATGCCAAGAGGTTATCACTAGGTTTATTTTGCTTCTAAGTGTTGGCAAGCTGTTCTACCTTCTCTCCTTCTTTGGTGAGGATGGGGTCATGTGTCCACAGAGGTGGTTTAGTGCTGCCCCCCTTCCTCCTTGACTTAACCCAGGTGGTATAATATGTGGTAATGACATTTACAAGATCACAGCAAAATTCATCCACTGACCCAGGTGTATATCCAGCATACCCTCTGTGGATGTAGGCCTTGAAGCACAGTTTAAGATTATCTGGGAAGTTAATTCTGAGCTTAGGATGGGGTTCACACTTGACATCAGCATTAGTGTACTCAGTAAGTATTGCATAATGATCACTGACTAGGTGGTCTGATATGACCTTAGCCTTGACATTACTGTTTACTAGATTATACCCAATCACATATTCAAGTCTGCCCCCCATCAGATGTGTCACTTTGTCTGTGTCGTATACAGTGATATTATGATTATTGATGTAATTCACGAACACCCTCCCATTAGAGTTACACTGAACATCACCGAGGACAGTGTGACGAGAGTTAAAGTCACCCATACACAGCATAGCATTGTTACCTGACGGCTTAGGTAACACGTCCGCTCGCAGCTCATTACACCGAACATAAATGTTATACAGCGAAAATTGACTGTTTGCTGACTTTACTGTAAATTGTTGATAGTGATTACTTTCATCATTGTGAGTTTTAATCCATTTACAGACTAGACCATTTTTTACATAAGTGAGCAGGCTACTTCCTGCTCCACTATTATATGCTGTAAATCCAGCTATCCTGGGTGCAACTTTCTTTTGGGTGCTGGACGTGTAAGGTTCTTGTAAACCAATTACATCAATGTTAAAAACTTTAACAAACCATTCTAGGTCATTAATTTTGCGGTTAACACTCCGTATGTTCCATGAAATGAGCCTAAGCGTTCGTGCTGCTCTTCCCACCTTGAATTTAGTATAGAGAGTCGCGCATTGGCTTCATAGATCAACCTGACCAATAAGTTGACCATTTCAAATTCTTCACCTCTGGTGTTCCTGATAATGTGCCTCACGGCCCTTATTCCAGTAGGATTTCTATACACTGGTTCCTTCATCAGTCCGGCGAGTTCCTCATCCGTAAACACTGGAAAAAGTACAGGGTCATGGACAGTCTTCAAACCTGGGGTTATTAAAGAGACCACGCTGGCAGTCTGGGGCTCAGTCTCCCCATTCATGCTTCCATCGCTCTGGCTACTCACCCTCAAGTTGACATTATTATGAGACTAGGCACCAGCTCCTTCAGAAGCTCCACTGACACTATCACTGCCATTGTTCACTGGTACACTTACTTGGCAGGCCTTATCCTGACCTGCATTGGCTAACGAAGGAGAGTCACTGTGGCTGTTGACTTCAGGTGGTAGAGGCGATCCGGCCGCGTTGGCATCACTGAGTGGGACCGCTTTTGTGGGTGGAGGCGGTCTCCTAGGACAACCTGGGTGCCAGACCATCACACCCTCCTTCCTGCACCTGGAACACTGCCTCCTGGGTGGGGAGGTGTAGCTGTTGATTTTGCACTGGAGGCAACCCGGCAGTGTTACCTTTGGTGTCACTGAGTGTGACCGCTATTGTGGGTGGAGAGGGCTCCCAGGGGAACCTGGATGCCAGACCGTCACACCCTCCTTCCTGCATCTGGCACACTGCCACCCAGGTGGGGGTCCTGCTCTCTCTCCTTCCGAGAGGCAGCTTCCTTGGTGGGGCAGCTCCTCGTGATTTATCATTCCTGCGCAGAAGCCCGCAGGTGGCTGTCTTGTGACAGTATTTCGCCATATGATTGACCCCGAAGCAGTTGTAGCACACCACAGGGGGAGGAGTCCACCGACTGATGTTACTAATGGTACCGTACATGCCGCCGAAGAAGCAGTATTCTTTAGGAGGTGGTTCCTTCCTTTTCCAAACAATGATGATCCTACTAAGTTGTGCACCATCCTTATAAAGTCTTCTTGCTCTGTGGACGCCCTAAAGTGACAGAGCTCTACTGGGGAGAATAACCTTGGGGAATTGGGTGACAAGGTATTCCTTCATTTTTTTGGGGTCGGACAGGTACATCTCGCTTAATGAGATGCAATGAGCCGACCTTTCCATCAATGAAGCGTTGGATAGCATCCGTCTCCTCTTGGCCTACATAGACGAAACGAGGAGTGCTACCTAGCACGACAACATTCAGTGGAGTCGTGCAAAATTCCTCATCCATGGCGCTCAGCCACTTAATCTTCAACAAATTGGTTGTGTTCTCGGGGAAGGCAAGGCGCATGTAGTTAGCCCGGGGAGTAATGGGAGGGTTGCACCTATTGGCTCTACTCTGCTTCCTTCCCTGGGTCCTCATTTTGCGTTTCTGCTGACGAGTCTTAAACTTCTGAAAGCCAGCTTCAGTGTCGCCATGACTGTCTTCCTCATCTCCTTCGTTTCCTTCGTCAGGAACATCGACAGAGCGCCGCCCGGCGTCGACTCCTGCCATGGTTAGATTTAAATGGAATCTAGGTCTTATACACTGGGGCAGAGAGGTGATATGTAGGCCAGCGGTGTCCTTGAGTAACACTGATTGGAGTTACGCCCAATATTCACCAACTCGCTTGTTAAATTCCGGTTCCCACCAGCCCAGTATAACCACCGTAGTCACGTGAGACACCACATGAAGTCATTAACATGTGTGGTAAGCGACAACCATCAGCGGAGCGAGAGGAGGGAGGGAGGGTGAGGCTGAGAGAGAGAGAAGAGAGGCTGCTCGACACTCCTAGGAAGTCAGCGGTGGTTGGGAAGCGGAACTGTCTTACAGGACAAGGGGAAACTGGCATCTACAGTGTATCACCGATGTGAGGGAAGGCGGGCCTCCTAAGAGCGGAGGGAGTGTGGTGTCGGGGGGACTAAGGTAACAGGAGTATTCTCAGTTTATAAACACTTTTATTACACTACACTTGTTCTTAAAAGTATCTCTGTTTTTCTGCTTAGATGCAGTATCAAAGTCAATTTTAGTTTCAAAAGAACTATCCAGCCTGGCCCCATATGAGGACGGGGCTTTGTTTATACAAACCCTCACCACATGGCCGGGAGTGACCGCGAGGGTAGGCCTGCCTGGCTGGCATCTACACACGCCACGCCACAGTGCTCAACCCACGCATTAGTTCACTTGTTATACAGGCAACAGATTTGCAGTTGTTGACCTATCGGTTAAGGTAATCCTCCATGTGATAGTGTTAGGAAGAACACCTAATATTCAGTAACACCCTGAGAGAATCCTTCTCCTCTAATCACAGTATGTACCACCGTAATCTTAAAAAGATCACAGGTGGTCCACGCACATAGCGCTGCCCACACACAAGCTGAGGGGAAACTGGAGGAGGAGGAGGAGGAGGAAAATGGAGGTGGACAAAAAGGAAAGCAATAGCAGTGTCACAGAATACAGCACGTCAATTACCTCCAATGGTTGACAAACACTTACTCCACAACAACAATCAAATAATTCAGATGCCGTGTGATGGAGTTTGCACTACCCCTCATCCTACATGGTCTAGCTGTCGAAAATTTGAAATGTTACTCTAATAATATATTTCTCAGGTAAAGGGGCCATAGTTTTTAGTACCTCCCTTCCCCTTTACATTCTGTGAAAGGAGAAGCTCCAAAGCATTACGGCGCCCAATAGGGAAGTATGTGCGAAGTTCATACTTGCCTTTAATACTGTGTTAGTGAACATCCACTTTGCTCAAAAAATATATACAATTATATTATATATCTGGGATGCAATACAAAGCTGCCTTGTTTTACTTGTACCCCGAGGGAAGGTTTGGAACAAAGTGAAAAGGAGGAAAGGAAAATGGACAGAACAACAAACTCGAAAACTATATCCACAAGCAATGTGAAGGACTAGTATATAAACCCCAGGAAGTCAAAAGTTACCTGTTAACACTTCACATAAACGAGGATATGGCTTCCTTGTAAAAGTAAAAAGAGAACTACGGTAAGTAATTGGTCAATGATTATACACAGGATAATACACGATTCGGGGATCGGGGTTGATGGTGAATCACTTTAAAATGTGTCACTGAGCCTCACTGGCAGGGTATGGTAGCACAGTGAACCAAATGGGCACCAGCACCCAACAACTCAACACGTTTGTATGAAACCAGAAGGTGTTTTCACCATCCAACTTCCAGCCAATCGAACTTTATTTTCACCGACATCCAATTTCCAACCAGTATCACACACAACTAACCGGAGGATTATTCATGTAGTAAATTGTAACACCCTGGGAAGAAAAATAACTCAAGCCAAAAAGAATATCAGTGAATACATAGATACAGTACTGTACATCGCAAATAGAGATACGAGTAAGTGGAAACTGTTAAAGAGCTAATTTATAATACAAGTTTGTTTCTGGTAAAAGTTAAAATTAGACAGGTATTTCGTGAAAGATAACATCTCCTGTTTTTGTCATAAAATAAAGTCGACAGCGTTTTATTTTTTACGGGAAACTACCCAGGCAGAAGGTCATCGACCCACAACGGGGCCTAGGGGGCGAAAACTACGAGCCCCCCCAAAAAAAAAATATATAATAATAATAAATCAATAAAGTTAGAAGAGAAAAAGACTTAGTTGATATACACCATGAAGATGCCGGAAACAAGCTTTATGAAGTGAGACATATTATCAGTGGATGGAAACACAGAAGAAAGCATAGCATTCCACAGTTTTGCTATGTGAGGAAAGGAGGAAGTACTATAACGTGTTAATCCAGTGTGCATCCCTGGTTACTGCACAAAAGAGAGTTGTACGGACAATGACCACAATGATCACACAAACGAAAAATTGGCTAAATTGAAAATTTTTAATTTCGAAGATATTAACACCTACTGTTTACAAATCTATCAATCACTTGCTTGATAATAATTATTTCCAGTTCCGGAATAATCAGAGATACAGCTTAAGGCATCCAGAGCTACAAAAACCACCCCCCATGCGCTCTCTCAGTTCCAGACCTTCATAGAATATCAGGATGCGAAGGTGTGGAACAACATACCCCCACCCATCCGAGCAAAGACTACGCTCCCTTCCTCTAAATCAGCTCTTATAAAATATCTATTGACAAAGTATTAATATTTCTTGTAATACCTACTATATTTACAGTACCTGCTTTTATTATACCATCAAAACCGTTTTATCGGAAATTATCATGTAAATAGATAAGAAATTACCATTGCAATAAACATATTTGCCAACTAGACATTATCCTGACACCTCTATCCTCTTGTTCAACCTTAATACTGTACAACCTGTAGGTTATGTATCTAAGCTACTGTGCCGAGTAGCAACCTTGTATATAAGCTACTGTGCCGAGTAGCAGCTATGTATGTAATTATGTGGCAACAATGCACGTGCTATGTGGCAACATTGCCCCGAGGCTGCCATATGGCAATGCAGCCTTAGTTTGACTCCGTGGATCGTGCATGGCACTTCATGCACACGCTGCTCACTACTTGAATCTCTCCTATCCGTTAATAAATAGACTTCAGTGTTACCCTGTGCTTCCATACCCATCACTGCCATCTTCAGGGAACACTTGGAATCTTCATGGCGCAGTGAGTAGGATTTGTGGACTTACAAGTGTTGTGAGCAATGCCGACAGTTACGTCTGCCGGTGATGTGCGTGTCGACTCTTGTGTGTTGTGTTGTGTTGCATTGTGTTTCGCCGCGACGTGCAGTGTTGCGCCATCACAGTGCGTTTTAGTGACGGTGGCAGTGTTAGTGTCAGTGTATTAGTGTGTCTAGAGCTGAGAGTTGAGAATTGGCCTGTTTTTTGTGGTACCCACGGAGCACGCAGGGGTACACCCTTCTCGTGTGACATCCTGTGACATCCCGGGAGACACTAACGTTCTTACCTCCAAGGCGGCTCCACCCGGGTGGCGCATCAAGGCCACTACGATTTGCTCTCTCAGATACACACACACACACGCACGCACGCACGCACGCACGCACTCACGGACAGAACAGAGGACTCTATGCATTATTTCTGCCCTGTTTATGTCATATATATGTGGTTCGAGCTGATGAGGCGCCACTTTATATACTAATATACTAAACAGCGCAGTTCAAGCATACTAAGATGGGCAGTAAGAAGGGACAACGTCAAGATGGGAGACACGACTCCCCACCTTCCCCTCTACCGGGAGCAGATGGAGCTTCTGCGCCCACCGCCCCTCATCCTCCACCTCCAGCGACGGACATTGCCACAATTCTGAGGTGGATGGACGACAGGGACGAGAGATGCAGAGAGATGGAATTTCAGAAGGAGGAGATACGAAGAGAGGAGGAAAAGGCGCGCTTTGATGCAATATTGGCGACCCTGGCGCTAACACACCCTCCCTCACTCGCAGGTAGCGCACACCAAGGCGCCAGTACCCTCCCTCCTTCACCACACCAGCGTCCTCCAGGTACTCTTGCTACTCCAACAGCTCCCAAGGCATCTGTTCAACCCCCACCCACCCTCTCACCAGATGTCACGTTTCAGCTTTTTCGTGAGTGGAGGCGGCGTTGGACAGATTACTCCATGATGGTGGACCTTGATAGCATGCCTCCAAACAAACAGCTCATCCAACTGCGGATGTGTTTGTCGCTGGAGACCCAGAGAGTTTTGGAGCACACGTTGTAAGTGCCTCCCGATTCTATGTCTTCAGTGACGGATGTGGTCGACCTTTTACAGGAGCATGTTAAAGGTCGGAATAACGAGGCTTTGTGTCGCCGCGCCTTCACCAGCTGCAAGCAGGCGGAGATTGAATCCTTTGACGACTTTTTTGTACGTTTAAAGAGTTTGTAAGAGGAGATCGACGTTTGCAAGGCACACAGCCAAGAATATGAGGAAGTCTGGATCAAGCACGGGATCTTGACAGGTGCAGTTGGTGCAGCGACTCATCCCCCTGGACGCTTCCTCCACACTCCAGGTGGTAATGACTGAATGTCGGTCATACGAGGCCACCAAGTCCGCCACCTCTGCCTTACGGGCCCCAACTGCTGTGAGAGCTATCTCACAGTAAAAGAAGGGTAAGAAGGCGGCCAACAACGTGAAGGCTGCCGCACGCTCTTCCACGCCTCCGCCTAGTGCTTCCTGTGGCAGCTGTGGAAAGCAGCATGGCCTCAAGACATGCCCGGCCGCCGATGCACTGTGTCCTGGATGTGACCGTAAGGGCCACTGGTCTAACACAGACAGGGGCCCTGCACGAGGCCACAAGTGTCAGGCCTGCGGTCGCTATGGACACTACGACAAGTGCTGCCACCATCCCAAGCCCAAAAGCCCGAGACGAGGAGGAAAGCAGCGCACTTCCCTCGGGGTGGTTCGCACGCAGCCCCCTTCAGATGGCCCACGCAGCCCCAAGCAGCAGCTGAGTCACATTAGGAGGGAGGAATCGACAACACGTCCCAGGGCTACCCCTTCCCCTATCATCCGCGTCGCCGTCACTCACGGTGATGTGTCGGGTCACATCGAGGTGATACCGGACACCGGCGCTGATGCTACGGTGATAGGCTTGAAGCACCTCCAGAAGCTGGGCCTCACCAAACTCGATCTGGGACCACCGCCACAGCTGCTGTACTACAATTCGGACGGTTCCCAGATGCCGGACGCTGTGGGCTCCTTTCAAGCGGAGATCACCTACGGCGACAGGTCGTGTCACGGATGGATGGATGTGCAGCCTACTCTCGCTACACCTTTGTTGTCGTGGGAGCACTGCAAGGAGTTAGGCGTGGTGCCCAGAGACTTTCCTGAGCTGATCCCAGCTGCTCGGTACACCGCTAGCAGGGTGCGGGAGTCAACGAGCGACGCGCCTGGCGCTGCTGCACAAAGCTGCCTAGAACCCGCGTCCACTCCCGCCCCGCCTCCACCCAAGTCACGGCTGCTTCCTCTTCACAGCGAGACGTCTCCTTCATCCGCAAGGGCCTACTTCCTGAAGGAGTAGTCGGAAGTGCTGGTGACGAAGGAGGCCCTATGGACCATGCCACTGAAGGCTATGGCGGGTCCGCCTATGAGGATACACCTGCGAGAACATGCGCAGCCGTTTGCCATACACACTCCCCGGTTGATCCCTCTCGCCTTCAGGGATTCAGTCAAGTAGGAACTGGATTCCATGGTGGCCCAGGGTGTCATCGTACCCGTTGGTGACGACCCGTCCCCTTGGTGCCACCCTCTAGTCGCTGTGGCTAAGACTAACGGTGGAGTGCGGATTACTACCGACTTGTCTAAGCTTAACACCCAAGTGTCCCGTCCCGCCCACCCTTCACCTACACCTTTTGTAGCTATACGGAGTGTGGACCCGAAGGTACGGCACTTTTCGACAATGGTCGCCCTCTGTGGTTACTGGCAGATCCCACTGAAAAAAGAGGATCAGCCACGGACGCTTCCGCTACTGCCATGGCCCTATGGAATTCGCTGCTACGGGGGACGCCTTCTGTCTCCGTGGTGACATGGCACGTCAAGGCGTGACCAACTGCGTGAAGGTAGTGGATGACTTCCTCCTCTATGATGAGGACTACTTGACGCATCTTCGCCGCATCGACGAGGTACTGACCAGGTGTAGGACGCACGGCATCACTCTGAATGCCGAGAAGTTCGTCTTGGCCACACCTGCAGTGTCTTTCTGTGGCTACCTAGTGTTACGAGTTGGGGATTTAGAATATAGTTAAAAGTCTACCCAGATCCCAACAGGCAACAACAAAAAAAACAACAAAGACAATCGGACTATAAAAGGGTAGACAAAGGATGCGAGTTTTTGTTGGGTATAATAAAGTACCATAAATTCCTTAACAAAATATTCAGCTTTCTATAATTTACCCTTAACCTAAACATTAACAGTATATACATATTTATACAACATACAATAATTTGAAGCAAGGTGGAGGCGGGGAGGCAATATAAGATTACAAATACTTAAGTGCGGAGCTGAGATGGCTGACGAGTAAGGCTGAGTATTGTAGAAGACGGTAGGTAGTCACCGTGCCGTAGGTTTCCAGGATAGGTGATCCTGTGGTCACTTCCCAGAGTGAACTGAACTCTCATAGAACTGGAGCTGACGAAGAAGACTTTGAGGAGGTGACGCAACAACCAGGATATGGAGAAGGGAAACCCCGGAGTGGTAACTAAGAGTAGTCATACTCGGGTTTCGTCCCTAGATGGCGTTGCTCGTGGTGCTGGGTAGGTAGATCAGGACAATAGATGGCGTGGTTCGTAATGCTGGGTAGGTAGATCATGACAACTGGTGGCGTGGTTCGTAACACTAGTCTCAAGGGATGGCATTGCTGCGGACCCGGAGAAAGTTCGCGCCATAGCGGACTTTGCAAAACCTGCCAACCTTACGGATCTCAGGTCTTTCATGGGCCTGGTGAACCAGCTGGCAGAATTTTCTCCTGACGTCTCCGCCGCTGCCGGGCTTCTCCGCTCCCTGATGAGCCCCAAGAGGACTTTCACGTAGACCCCTGACCACGACCTCGCCTTTCGTAAGGTGAAGGAGGACCTGTCAAGTCCACCTATCCTCGCTACTTTCAACCCAGCGCTCACCACCGTCTTCCAGACAGACGCCTCGCACCTGTACGGGGTTGTTTACGCCCTTCTCCAGGATCACGGTGGAGGAAAGTACCGGCTCGTACAGTGTGGCTCTTGCTTCCTCACCGATGCTGAGTCTCGCTATGCTACCATCGAGCTGGAGCTGCTGGCAGTGGTATGGGCCTTATCGAAGTGCAAATATTACTTGATTGGCCTACAGCACTTCGACCTCATCACAGACTACAGGCTCTTGGTCCCCATTCTTAACCACTATTTGCTGGAAGCCATCGAGAATCCCCGCCTCCAACGCCTGAAGGAGAAGATTTTGGCCTTCATCTTTACCGCGGCTTGGCGCGCAGGTAAGGAGTTGTGCATCCCGGATGCCCCCTCCCGCTCCCAAGTCAGCCGGCCAACACCTGAAGACGAGATGCTCAGCACCGAGGTCGGTTTCTCCGTCAGCAACATCGTCACTTTACAGGCCGTACAGTCCCTCGCCAGCATCCAGGCCTCAGTGTCGCCACCCGACAACGATCTGGCCCTTGAGGAACTACGGACTGTGGCACGCGACGACCCCTCCTACACTCAGCTCTTGGAGAGTGGGAGGACTGGGTTCCCTCGCAACAGTTTTGACCTCCAGAACGCCCTACGCCCGTATTGGAAGATACGTGAGGACCTCTACGCAGATAGGGACCTCGTCCTGTACGGTGCCCCTGTGGTCGTCCCTGCAGCTGTCCGTCGTCGCGTTCTGGCCCGCTTACACGACAGCCATCGTGGAGCAGAGGCCACCAAGCGCCGTGCAAGGCACGCTGTGCACTGGCCCGGCATTGACGAGGATATCGTCAATACGGTCCGTGCCTGTGAGCCTTGCCAGATCATGTAGCCCAGTCAACAGCAGGAGCCCCTCTTGTGCAATGACGAACCCACCAGGCCCTTCGAATCCGTGTCGGCCGATTTCTTCAGCACAGCTGGGAAACATTTCCTAGTTGTCGCCGATCGACTCTCTGGCTGGCCTGTGGTGGTAATCTGTGGCTTGGACACGACGCCCGCGGCCACCATTCGCCACTTCCGGCACCTCTTTCGTGACCTGGGCGTCCCCGTACGTCTGCCGACGGACGGTGGGCCACAGTTCACCAGCCGGGACTTCACAGGATTCCTGGAGCGTTGGGGAGTCCGCCACATCGTGTAAACACCACCCTACCCACAGTCAAACGGCCACGCTGAGGCTGCGGTCAAGACAGTCAAGCTCCTCATCCTCAAGGTGGCCCCTTCAGGCAACATAGACTGTGAGGCGTTTGACAAAGGACTCCTGGAGTTACGTAATACTCCCACCCACACAGGACGCTCCCCTGCCCAGATCCAGTATGGTCACACTCTCCGCTCTTGCGTTCCTGCACACGCCAAGGCCTTTGCGAAGGAGTGGCAGACCAGAGCCGAGAGCTACGACCGCCGCGCCCCTACACGTGCCCAGGACGCCAAGGCTTGGTATGACGACCGTGCCCACCCTCTTCAGCCGCTGGAGATTGGTGCCCTTGTCCGCGTCCAGGACCCGACGACGACACGTTGGGACAAGGTGGGTATAGTGATGGGCGTCGGCCGGTCGCGGGACTACAAGGTCAGGATGCCGTGCGGCCGCGTCTGGTGGAGGAACCGCCGCTTCCTCCGGCCAGTCCCACCCCCTGCTGCTGGCCCCCTAACCGAGGATGAGTCCCCTACACCTCACGAGGATCCGCCCCACAGTGCACCTCGACGCTCGGAGCGACTTAGGACTATTAAGTCCGCTCAAGACAAAGACTATGAGCGTGAGGGGGGGAGGGAGATGTAGGTTACGTAT
This sequence comes from Homarus americanus, assembly GCF_018991925.1. Taxonomy (NCBI): domain Eukaryota; kingdom Metazoa; phylum Arthropoda; class Malacostraca; order Decapoda; family Nephropidae; genus Homarus; species Homarus americanus. The sequence continues at coordinate 13,642,081 of NW_024743709.1, forward strand.
CTACGCTACTGTGCCGAGTAGCAACCTTGTATATAAGCTACTGTGCCGAGTAGCATCTATGTATGTAATTACGTGGCAACAATGCACGTGTTTTGTGGCACATTGCTCCAAGGCTGCCATATGGCAATGCAGTCTGACTCCGTGGGTCGTGCATGGCACTTCATGCGCACGCTGTTCACTACTTGTATCTCTCCTATCCGTTAATAAATGGACTTCAGTGTTACCCGGTGCTTCCCTACCCATCACTGCCTTCTTCAGGGAACACTTGGAACCTTCACAACCCATGTTGTACTGTGTTTGTTTGTGTGTGTGTGTCCACACGAGAATCTCGGAAACTACTTTACCGATCTGTAGTGATGATGGATGGTGTTATATGTAGTGATGATGATGGATGGTGTTATATGTACTGTAGTGATGATGGTAGATGTTTTATGTAGTGATGATGGATGGTATTATATGTAGTGATGATGGGAGGTGATATATGTAGTGATGATTAGACAATCTATCTACATAAAACAAAGAAGTCTGTCTGTTTGTGTGTTTGTGTGTGTGTGTGTGTTTGCGTGTGTAATAATAATAATAATAATAATAATAATAATAATAATAATAATAATAAACGGTTTATTAATAGAGTTGCAGCCGGTGGCTGAAAATATACAAACTTACATGTGATTTAGACATAATGATATGCGTTCAATACATTTACAGTGCTGTACAGTACATAAATCAGGAGTTGTTTATTTTTTTAACAATGGATGGGATGGTGCTATTCTTATATCTATCGGTGCGGGCTCTTATGGGCTGAATTTTGTTGTAGTGGCGGACTGAGCGAGGTGGTTGGGGGGCTGCCGGTGGCAGGAGGTGGCGATGACGAGGGTGGTGCAATAGTTGGCTGTCAAACTTTTCCAGTGCTTGGTGGTGGAGGTCACCGAGGGATGGCATTTCCAGGGTGGAGAGAGTGTTGGTGTAACCGGAGTAGTCAGCGCCGAGCCTGATTCTGCAGGCCCTTTTCTGTACCTTCTCTAGCTGAAGTTGTTGGGTGGAGTTGAGGGAAGACGACCAGGCTGGTGACGCATACATTAGTTTGGGGAGAATAAAGGCGTTGTAGATGGTCCTCAGCTCTGGCGTGGGTGTCCCAAGTGACCTAAGTCATCGTAGCATGTAGAGACGGTACGAGGCTGCCTTGACTGTGTTATTTACATGGGCCTTCCAGTCAAGTTTGTTGTCTATAGTAACACCCAGGAGTTTGGCAGACTGCACCAGCTGGAGAGGATGGGCACCCACTGTGACTGCTGGGGCTTGCACTGGAGTGGTGGCGGTATTGATGTGCATGACTACGGTTTTGGTGTGGTTGATGGTGACCTTGTTCTCCGTAGTCCATGCCTGTAGCCTGCCCAGGGTGCCTTGTAGCGATGAGTAGTCTGGTGCAGTGTTGTCCACTGAAACCCCCACAGTGCAGTCATCCACGTACTTCCACCTGTGAGGAGTGTCCGATAGAGCGTCGTTGATCAGGATGAGGAAGCACAGTGGTCCCATCTTGTTCCCCTGGGGAACACCGCAGGTGAGGTGTTGGAATGTGGAGACCAAGCCCTGATACCTCACTGCCTGGCGACGTCCACTCAAGAAAACAGTGAGCCATGAGACCAGGTTGGTGGGCAGCCCTAGTGCAATGGCCTTGTTGATAACAGTGCAGTGATCAACGAGGTCAAAGGCCTTCCTGAAGTCAACAAGGGCAACTGCCAGTGGTGTCTTACGTTTCTGCAGATTTTGTGCAGAAAATCCAGAAAGCTCACTAAGCAGTGTGATGTAGAGGAGGTCCTCATATTGCCAAATTGCTGTGGATCAATTGACTGATAGATTCTGGCAAATGCCCACTCAAAAACAAAGTCCTCACTAAGTAGACTGGGTATGGGGGTAATGGCAACTGGCCTGAGGTCGCTAGGGGACTGTAGGATGGTGACCTTGGGGATGAGGGTGACAAATGCGGTTTTCCATTCATTAGGACATTTGCTTTGTCTGAGGGATGCATTAATATTAGAACAGAGCGGGATGGCAAGTTCGACTGCAAACTCCTTGTATATTTTGATTGGGAGGTCAATTGGGGTCGTGGAGCGTTTGGATTTAAATTTCAGGAGTTTGTTGGCGATTTCATATGGTTGAACAGTGGGAAGGGGGGAGGGGGAATGTAAGTACGCCGGGAGGAGAGTGAGGTCAAGACTGAATAAGGTATGACATATGGTAGCAAAATGGTTATTAATTATCTCAGCTGCCTCCTCACTAGGTAAATGTGAGATGAAAGGAAGTGTGGGAGACTGACGGTTGAGACCACAGAGATCTTTTACCTTGGAGTACCAATGACTGATGCCGACTTCCTTGGGGCTGTGCACTTTCCTGGGATTATAAGTCTTCTTGGCCGACTTGATTTCCCTGATGACTTGGTTATGTAGTCTTTTGTACAGGCGGTTGTTGGTGTACTATGCCTTTTTGCGCTGCTCAATAGGTGTTTTTAAGCGGGGCGTAATCCACGGGACATCATCGGGGTGGGTCCTCAGTGTTTTGGCTGGAAAGAAATGGTGGTAGGCTTTGGCGATAGTGTCCAGGTAATTATCCCACTTGTTCTGCACATCGTCTATCGTGATCACTTCAATCCAGGGATACCGGGTGATCCATTGTCCAAAACGCCGCATAGCAGAGTCGGGGGTGGGTCGGTAAATCCTGGTGGTAACTGGCGGTGGTGAGTAGGTTGGGGGTAGATGACCACAGTAGGGACAGGTTGGGGCTGCGTCCCATGGGAGGCAGCGGCTGGGGGGGAAGGTAGTGGTTACCGAGATCAGTCATAATGACGTCAAGGGTGGCATTGCCATGTGTGGGAAAGTCAACTATTTGTGTAAGATGGAGGTGTTGGGTGATGTCACTGATGTCTAACTCATTGAAGTCACCGCATATCACTAGTTTAGCACATGGAAATCTGGCTCTCAGGGAGTCAGCAGTGTCTATAATATGAGTAATCAGTACAATGGCGGTTGGTGCACGGGGGGGGATGATAGCAAACACAGACAATGAGGGAGGCAAGCTGGCGGGGGTGGGAGGTGGGAGTGACCTGAGCCCACAAGGCTTCTACATCATCAGGTACATTAACACCTAGGGGTGATGGTTTGAGGTCACTGGGACAGTACAGAATTACACCCCCACCTCTCCTATCCTTTCTAAGGTGGTGAAATAACTCATAGTTTTCTATGGCGCAGATCTCGGGAACAATTTGCCACGCCTCGGTAATCGCCACAATGCCTGCACCAACTGACTTCACTGTGACACTGACAGCAATAATGACATACGGGGTAGGAAGCCAGACACCACCAAGTGGGGAAACGTATCTGTAAGACTCTTAAGGGGGAATCAGATAAGTTTATAATTTACCCAACTACAGGTGAGAGGCATGAAGACGCCTTGGGTTACAGTACAACACTCACTAAGGATATTTTTTGATGTTTCGTTCAGCTGTTTTTGTATGAGCAATATGGTTGCATAACGTGTATGGAGCGTTATGGCGACCTGTGGTGTAATGGTCAACATTCACGCCTCGCAAGAGAGCGGACCCGAGCTCGGGCAGGGTGAAACTATGGGCAAGTTTCTTTTCGCCATTTGCCTTTGTCTACCCGGCAGTAATTGGGAACCTGGATGTTAATCGATCTGCGGATCGTATTCCGGAGTAATGGTTAGCCAATGGAGTTGACGAGTTGTGCAGTCTTCTCGGACTATTCCTTGACACTGGGTCATGCAGCTCGTTAACTTAGGGTGTGGTTGTTGTGTTGGCGACAGCTTCTACACCTTAAACAAATTCACGCCAAGGTGGCCCTTGGGCCGGCCATCCTCGATTTCGAGGGGCTTGCATTATTATTATTATGAATCGTTAAGAAATACGACAACTTAAGTCACAAGTGATTCACATATCTTTTTTATTATTGTGTTTGGCTAAGGAGCATAATGATTATAATCTGCATTAATTGGGAGGCCAGACTCAAAGGTATTAACACCACAATGAATATAAATGTCACAGGATTCAGATGATGGAACATTAGATAAAACGTGAACTTTTCAATTTTACCAGGTTTTTATCAAATCTGAGAGCAATAGCAATTGATAAACTCATTAAATATATATAATAATATTTTTTCTTGTATAAAACATAATTAATGTATAAATAATGGTTAACAATTGCTCAGGCAAATACAACATATTTAAAACTAATTACCAAGCACAGTTCACGCCTCATGTTATTCAAAACAATTTTATCGGAAATTATCATGTAAATAAATAAGTAATTACCATTGCAATAAACATAATTGCCAACTAGACATAATCCTGCCAGCTCTGTCCTCTTGTTCAACCTTATTACTGTACAACCCAGGTTGTACTGCTACCCCATTATACTTAATTTTTTTTTCAATTCCACTGTAATTTATATGTATTTGTGTATGTGTATGTATGTGTGTTTATATGTATATAAATATATTTCATTAGCCCAATAAACACGCGGACTTCTACATACAATCAACACCTCAACCCGCCAGGATTCGAACCCACGGCCCACGAGCCCATGACAGTCATGGGCTCGTGGGCCGTGGGTTCGAATCCTGGCGGGTTGAGGTGTTGATTGTATATTGTTACGAACCCCTCCACCAATTGTCATGATCTACCTACCCAGCACCACGAGGAACGCCATCTAGGGACGAAACACGAGTATGACTCGTCTTAGTTAACACTCCGGGGTTTCCCTTCTCCATATCCTGGTTGTTGCGTCACCTCCTCAAAGTCTTCTTTGTCAGTTCCAATTCGAGGAGAGAGCACTACACTCTGGGAAGTGACCACAGGATCACCTATCCTCTAAACCTACGGCACAGTGACTACCTACCGTCTTCTACAATACTCAGCCTTACTCGTCAGCCATCTCAGCTCCTCACTTAAGTATTTGTAATCTTGTATTGCCTCTCCCACCTCCACCTTGCTTCACGATTGTTTTATGTTGTATTAATATGTATATACTGTTAATGTTTAGGTTAAGTTTGGTTAAGGGTAATTTATAGGAAGCTGAATATTTTGTTAAGGAATTTATGGTACTTTATTATACACAACGAAAACTCGCATCCTTTGTCTACCCTTTTATAGTCCGATTGTCTTTGTTTTTTTTTTTGTTGTTGCCTGTTGGGATCTGGGTAGACTTTTAACTATATTCTAAATCCCCAACTCGTAACAATATATATATATATATATATATATATATATATATATATATATATATATATATATATATATATATATATATATATATATATATATATATATATATATAAATAAATAAATAAAACATAAAAAAAATATAAAATATAAAATAAAAATAATAAATAAAAAAATAAATAAATATTGAAGTGATAACCGTGGTAACATTATGAGATGTTCTTATTACCAACATGCTATTGTACTATTCCAGATGATACTAAATGTTACATAATATTTCCTTGAGATAAAAAATGTATAGTATATATCAGGTGCCTCAAAGAGAGCTCAGGTTCTCAACTAGCTCAGCCATGTTAATATTGTTATTATTATCCACTCTGTATCTGTATTTTTCTGGCAAAATAAACTGTTTCAATTCAAGATGTACACTTTCCCCATAAACAAATTTAGTAAAAGATTGTATTGAATACAACGCATAATAAACGTACACTCTGATATTCACTAATTAGAAGAAAAAACACTTGAATTCCAAACTTCAGAGTTAATAAGAAAAAATGAAGGCTAGTGATGGTTAATACAGACTGGTGGTGCTACAATGTTGACTATGTTGGTCCGCACCCAGTAGTTTATTAAGGCGATTTAGGCAAGTAAATCAAGGTAAACGTTAGAGTCATCGGTAAACGTCCACTTCTAACCTGATCCCTCGTAGAATTTACACATGGCACGGTGCATTTACGGGCTGTCATATACTCACTACCTGTACTAATCCACTAACTCAACCGAGCTACTAATTGTAATTTACGTACAAAAAGACAAACATTATGTACGTACACCTGTAAACTCTTCTTTGGGAAAGCATTTAATCTTTAATATAGAGTTCAATGTCCACGTCTACTCTACTAATCTGTTGCCACCAGTGTAATGGGTGGGGTGTGGTGGGGTGGTGTGGTCGACTTCCACAGATACGAATTTAATTCAGGAGGATCTTCCCCACTTCTCACATACTACAAAGCTCTCTTTCCTACCTTCGCCCCCTCAACCCCCACCTGCTCACCCCATAACTATATCAATAATGTGACTAAGAAGAAATTTATCTAGGGCTACTGGAGTAAAGGAGGTAGATCAGAGGGGTAGTGCCACGACCATAGGATTGGTGGGGTGGTAAAGCAACCACCATAGACTTGTGAATCGGCTGCTTGTCCAATTAACCAGTCCGTTCACACATATTTATATTTGGGTTTTAAGTAACGAAACCCAAACGGTAGTTCCTTTGTTTTATTATAAAAGGTTGTATATATAATTCCTGAGTGTATATCAACCGTAAGTCTCACTGTCTATGAGTGAATGAGAAAGGGACGGCGTTTATGTATGATAAACGTTAGGTCACGTCCTTACGATATGAGTTGAGGTGAGCTACTGAAGCTTAGGGGCATCGCAGTGCGTGCTTACAGAAATGCTGAGCTATGGGTCTCGCCCTCTTGGGTGAGTTGCCCGCTCACGTGTCCATATCATGTCTCACTCATAGACAGTGGAAAGTTACAGGGGGTGAATCTGAATATAATATCAGATGTATTGACCCATTTATATAATACGTTCTGTTGATGAGACAGGGGCCTATTACATCGCTCGGTCACCTACCAGCCGAGCTCCGTGAGGCCTAAATAACTCACAGAGTACAGTACATCCTAGACAACCCTAACCATGTTATAAACAGATATGTAGACACTAAGCTGGGGAAATTACTGTAGGGGTATTCTCTACTACAGGGGACCTAGACTTTTGTGTCGTACGGGTTAGTATGTTATGAACAATGTTGAATTTGGATGATACTGCCCGGTAATAACAGAACAGGAACATTATTGCCAGAATTAACAGAATAGAGGGAATCGTAAGACTTGGTAGTGCAAATTCCCGTGACAGGTAAAATGGCAAGTTATTATTCAAATCAGCAAAATGTGTCTCGTTCAAGAAAGCTAAAACTTTTAAATTCTCTGATACTATTTGAATATCCTTGATAGTGAAATTCATTATAGGAAGTGGAATTAAAGCAGACTTGAGTTTTCGAGATAACGCAAAAGGCTGATGAGTAGGCGTGGTCCGTAATGTACTACAAGTGATTTCACAGTAATCAGGAGCCTTGTAATGCCCTTTCACAACTCGCTGCTTAACACCATTTTGGCATTTTAAAATTACAGTAGTGAGATTTGGAAAGAACAAATACTGCACATTGTGAAGGTGAGCGTGGAACAGAGTCTTTAGACTAAGTGGCCTATAACTGCATTGGGCTAACGCTATGCGTACATTTGGTTGTATGACTGCCAATTCACATATTCCTTCTGCAGCAGGAATAAATGCAAACATGTAGGCTGGACATACGTGTAGGTGTAGATAAGACGACTTACACCGTGACAGTACCTCAGAATCCTTTATTGATAACAATGAATATTCTTCATCTACTAAGAAAAGTTCTTTAGGCCTATCTAGGGTATACAGTGTGTCGTTCACAAACCAGGGGAAGGGTTCTAAATGCCATGCATTAAACTCATGTTGCCCTCGCATAGGAATGTGGATCAGAATTGCGTTGTGCGTGAGGGTTGACTCCAACAGTGGGTAATAATATTGAACCTCATTGTCATTGAAAATCGGAGTTAAATGATACTGCAACTTGGCTATTTTTAAAGCTTCAAGAAGCGTCTGCACAGGCACAAGCTTCGCGTCCACACGTCCTATCCCGGCATCTACAATGCTGTCTATTAGTCCATTTTTAGAGGTTACAATTTTATGAACTGAAATTTCAGCAGCATGCAAATATTCTGTGAAGTAAAGGAGCCATTCTAACGTCGGGATTGCTTTCTGTAACCTAGTAACAATCCTCGAAACTTGGTTAGACTCCATTATGATTGCATTAACCTTTGATTCTAGAGCAGTAATCGCGTGAAAGGTTTGAGAAATAACGCGATTCTGTTGAGATACAGCCTGAACGACAACGTTCATTCGGTCCCCCAGTTTAGCTACATCATCGGCCGTTGCCGTGCCAAACAAAGCGCTTTGGATAAGACCCACAAAATTAAAGAGACCCCTTTTTCGTTGTGCCTGAGAATGCACTTCTTGAGCAAGATCCGCTTGAGATGCAGGTAGATTTTTCCCCACATCAACTAGAAATTCGCGAAGGTTCTGGAGACGAAAGTGTAGAAGGTCTATAGTTTGTGAAACTATTGTCGAATTCTTCGAAGCTGTGCTGAGACTATGAAGGATGTCCAATGCTGATTGTAGTTGGCCGTCGACGTTTTCCATCTGACGCGGAAGTTGGAGTACTGGCTGTAGTTCATACTTGATGTTCACCACGTCCTCAGCTATGAGAACGCGTCCGAGAGGTGCCACAAGTGCACCTGGTTTGAGGACTAATGTGGACATTTTCGTCAACACAACGGTGCCACAACAGAGTAGAAGCAAGACACTGACGATCCAAGCCATTCTGTAAGGAATTACAAACGAGTTAACGTCTACTCGCAGAACGTAGTTTCATACAATAGTTATTTGGGACATTTTGCTTCTGAACAGTCTGTAAGGATGTATCAATCACATTATCATCAACTGGAGGTAAGACATTTATCTGGGTCTTCTTCAGACGATCCGCGTGCACGACATCTGCGATCTGTGCATTAGGCTTCCATATTTTGAATTTGTTGCCTGCTTCTTTTGAGATTATGCGGAATGGACCAGAAAATTTCGCCGAAAGTTTGGAGTTCCTTTCAGGTTCCTGTAACATAACAGCGTCCCCAACGTTCAGTGCGATAGGTTTAGCATGTTTATGTTGTTTGATGATCATTTCGGCGCGTGACGCCCCTAGCTGTGATCGTACTTGGTTATGAATTTCTGTAAAGACATGAATTTGTTTTGCCGCAAAATCATCCGTATTATATACCGGGTATGGCGCCTCTGTAAGGATGTCGCAAGGCAGACGTTTATCTGTACCATAGACAATATAGTAGGGTGTTTTGCCAGTAGAGCTATTAACTGACCCATTAATCGACGCTGCAACCTGCGGTAACCAATCCTCCCATGCGTATTGAAAACCACTAACGATTGGACGCAGTATTTCTAGGATTTTACGATTGGTTCTTTCAACAAGGCCATTAGCCTGTGGATGATAAGCTGTCACAAAAGTTTGTTTAATTCCATATTGTGCACATATATGCTCTATTAGCTCATTCTTGAACTCTGTTCCATTATCAGAGAGTAGAACTTTTGGCGTATTATATGGACATATGAGATTCATCACTAATGCATAGGCTACTGCTTCGGCCGTTTTGCTTTTTAGTGGGATCAAGACCACGAACCTGGAAAAATGATCCACACACACTAAGACGTATCCTGATCCCTGATGACTCATTGGGAGCTGTAACACATCAACAGCGACTGTGTCAAACGGACGGTCTGGTGTAGGATATTGTAGAATCGGGGCAGGTGATCCTGTTGATCCTTTATGTTGAGCACATGCCAAACAATTAGCTATGTGTAATTCTCTGTCTTTCTTCATAGTGTTCTAGAAATACTTCTTTCGTAAATCCGCTAAGCATTTATCACGACCATGGTGACCTGCTTGTGGGACATCGTGGAACAATGTCATTACTGCTTTGCGCAACGTGTCAGGTACGACTATTTGAGACACATTACCCTCAGGAGATTTTCTCGTCCTGTGGAGTATGTTATGTCGTAATTCAAACTGACTTAAGGGAAGAAATAACTTGGGGAGTTTAACATCCTCGCCCGATTCGAGAGCAAAAATAACAGCTGACCAATATGGGTCGCGTCGTTGCTCATCTTCCAGTTGCGAAAGAGTGAATGCTGATACAGGCATAACTGGTGCTATATTTCTTGACAGAGCGTCGGCGACAACATTCGCCCTCCCAGGTAAATACCTAAATTCGGGGTCAAACTCTTGAATTGTCAGATACCAGCGTGCTAATCTGCCTGATAAGTTTCTGCCATGGAACAGTTCGGTGACTGCCGCATGATCAGTAAAAACAGTTATCTTGTAGCCAAAGATAATGTCTTTGAACTTCTTAAGTGCCCACACAACGGCTAACGTTTCTAAATGCGTCACCGAATAACGTGTTTCAGCATCGATTAGTTTGCGACTTGCAAATGCTATCACTCTAAACTTCCCACGCGTGTCCTCTTGCATGAGCACTGCTCCGACTCCAATTCCGGATGCGTCAGTACAGAGAGTGAAAGGTTGAGTGTAGTCTGGGAATGCTAGAACCGGGGCATTGGTTAGCGCTGTCTTCAATGCCGTAAAACTTTCCTCGTGTTCAGCATCCCATATGAACACTGCATCTTTTTTGAGCAACCTCGTTAGGGGCGATGCTAATGTTGCATAGTCCTTGATAAAGGAACGATAATAACCAGATAATCCGAGAAAGCTACGCACATGATCATTTGAGGTAGGACGCGGGAACTGAGATACAGCTTTGACTTTATCATTAACTGTGTGTATGCCCTCACCGTCGACTACATGACCAAGGAAATGGATTCTGGATTTTAAAAACTCGTACTTTGAGAGTTATATTTTGAGGCCTGCTGTGAAAAGTTTGGCCAAAACTTCACGCAGTTTAATCAGATGGGAATCGACGTCCTTACTGACTACTATTAGATCATCCAAATAAGCGCAGACTGTGTTACCAATTAGTCCGGCAAACAGGGTGTTCATCATTCTTTGAAATGTTAGTGGGGCATTTCTGAAACTAAATGGCATTCGTAGAAACTCAAAGTGGCCTAGAGGCGTGCTAAATGCCGTGATTTCTCGTGATTTTTCATCGAGTGGTATTTGCCAATACCCACTAAGCAAATCTAAGTTGCTAAATACCGCATTATCCTTGCCTAAGGATTGCAATATGTCACTCAAGATAGGCATTGGGTACCTACCAGGGATTGTTTGATCATTTACGCGCCTGAAATCTATGACAGGGCGCCATCCACCGTCCTTTTTCGGGACGAGGAATAATGGGCTATTAAAGGGGGATTTTGAGTGCCTAATGACATTCTCATCTAACATACCCTGTACCATATCTTGCACTACAGCGCGCTGGCTATGAGGTAGTCTATAAGCTGGTACGTAAATAGGGTTGGTTCCTTCCTTTAACGCTATATGATGGGATGTTAAATCTGTCTGACCTAGCGTTTCCCCTGGCAAGGCTATTATATTTCTGTAGTCGGCAAGCAGCTCTAAAAGGCGTGTCTTGCCCTGTGGATGATCGATCACCTTAACATGTGGTGCTATTTGATCTCTCCTGGCCAGTCGAGTCTGTTGGCAATTCGCAACAATACCTCGAATTGGGAATTTATTTGGTTGCACTTCGACATTGTTGTGATATACTAGAAAATCACACAAATAACATCCTTTCTTTAAGATTCGTTGAACGCCTCTTCGATTTAGAATCAGTACGTCGGTCAAACCACCAGGGCGTATTGTGCTCAGGGTAGATTCACATGACAGCCCTTTTACCTTGCATGTTTCCGGGAGACACACTACATCTGTGCCCGTGTACACGTTGGGTAGTTCGACAGTTGCTTTGGTGATTTCCTCATTTTGGTAATGGAGAGTACTCTTCAACACTGCTGGTACAATCGTCCAACTCTTGCTGCTGTAATCACGCTGGGAAGGTGTGTGGTTGAGGTCGAGAGATATCTCTGACGCATGATCCGCCTTCCTCTTAATAGGATTGGTAGACAACACTTTCGTCCTAGCGGTGAGCATAGGTTCAGAATGACTCATTGCTGTGTAGGAAACACCTTTAAACGTAACACTATTATTACGTGGATGAACATCTATCATGTTCTTTCGAAGAGTTGGTAGACCAAGTAACCCGTCAGCTGGCAAATTGAACTGCTGAACTATATAAAAGTCCGCGTAGAAGGGCGTACCACGTCTTGAGAATCTGAGTGGTAACGTCACCATTCCTTTGATGCTCAGCTGAGTACCTGAAACTCCTTCGAGCTCAGCGTTACTAGGCCTCCATTTGAATTTGCGGTGAGGGAATTTACGTTGTAACTCGTGATATGATGTCAAGGCCAATACATTAGCGCAAGCACCTGTGTCTATATCAAGAGCCAATCTGGTATTATCCACTCTCACCGACACTGACAACACTTCCACTTTTCTAAGCGCCGCTATTAATGAGGCCGCTATAGAAGTGCTGTGAGGAGGGGTGGGAACAACCCTATCTATCCCCCTCCGTGCTGTGGTGTTCGCTGGTCTTCCCCCGATGACTTGTCCTGGGGACGTTTCTGCTTGCGCCTATACGACACCTCCGTTTCACTTAGGTCCACTCCCCTAGCCTTTATTAGTATATCTCACTCATGTGAACTATGAGATGTCGATTTGTGAAGAGCTCACCATTTGCACGCTTTCTGGGTAGGAGGAGGTGCTGCTTTAGCTCCCTCTCTGTTTGACCTTGAGAATAGCTTTGCACCGGGTGTGGCCTTAAAATTAGCACTATTACCTCGGAGCTGAAAACAATCTTCCATTACGTGGCCACGTTTATTACAATGTGCGCATCGTAACGATGTTTTCTGTTTATATGTTAGGCGGGGAGGAGCGATCGGAGCTAAGTGTGTCGCATAAGGAGTCTGGAGGTGAGGCATCTGTGGCATCTGAGACGGCTGGGGTTGTGGTGACGTCACTGAGGGCTGCGCCAGTAAGGGGCCCGTAGCCTGGGGACAGAGCTTGTTTGCTTATTCCACCATATCCAAGGGTGGTTCATACTGTACTTCCTGTGCCCGGCTATATAAGGGAACACGGACGGAAAGAAGAAAACTTATTAGTTCTATCAATGTTTCCACATTTTCCGGTGGCATATCACCCCGTGAGTTGTACCAGCCTGATGACCGGAAGGTCGCTTGCATGTCCTGGCGAACCTCGCCCGCGATGTCAACAGCGTCAACGGGTGTTTCGTTTCGTATACCTGGAATACAGCGTTCCAACCATCTGAAGATCCATTGCAGTTGGCCCAGCTGTGACCTACCCCCAAAAATCCCAATTAGCGTTCGCTTGAACTTTTCATAGTCAGGGCTTTGTAAACCAAACGCATTTAAACGACTGCCTGCATAGGAACCCTGCGTTATATGGGAACGTACATATGCTTTCTTTTCTTCGTCAGTCGTTATGTGACTATTGCGCATGCTATCTTCACATGCACGAATAAAATGTGCGACCCTATAATCGTCTTGTCCCGTGAAATTTCGAACATAATCGCCGCGCTGCATGATATTAATAACATTATCAGCTTTAGGTGTGGTAGTAGTACTGGTGTGAGGGTTAGAGGACGCCATTGTAGTGTTAGTATTAAGCAAGTTAGTATTCTTACTCTTAACAGAAGGCTGGGTTAAGGTTGTTACCGATTTAGCAACAGACACACTATCACCTGTAACAGGGGTAACTGCTTTAGTATACTTAGGTGAGGTACTATAGTGATTACCAGACCGTAGGGTACGACGGTTTAAGTCGTCAAATGATTCGTCAATAACTTTCTCACTACTTCCTACCGAATCATTTAACTGTGTTCCATACTCAAAATCTATGTCAGTCTGGGCTTGATCATTGATGAGTTGGTTATCAGCAAACAGTTGCGCTAGGCGTTCGATTTCATCTACATTAGACATGGGAAACTTAGAAATTATCTATTAGCCCCCTTGGGTCAATGAATACTTAACAGTAAGTAGATCACTTGCCTCTCATTTACAAGACAAATGAATATGAATTGTAGTAAATTATTAAACTATCAATAAGAAGACAGACACTTACAAACTACTGTAAATTATAGGATTTCAATACATTAATCTTACATTCGACACTTTATCATTGAAATAATCCTATTCGACGAACCTATCTGTGTGAAGATATCTCTCGAACGTGTTCATGTGTGTAGAACTATGTAATTTAAATACCTATTTATACAGAGTAGTACGTCTGTATAGAAAATGTGATCCTTCAAAAGTTCTGAGTGGAGTGGTGGGTGGAGTGTGGGCGGGGCCTCTTCCTAGGATGCGTGCGCTGCTGCTGGTTTCCTTGGCAACGAGAAGACGCTTCTGCTTTGGTGAGAGACGAGTCCACTTGAATTAGGTGAGTTCCTCCTCCGGCGATCAGAAAGCTGCTGATGATTGGTTATCACACTGTTCTTTGCTGGTTCGCTGGCGAAACTGCCGTATGCCAAGTCTTCACAGTCCACGTATATATGGAGATCTGTATGATGACACAGGAATTTCGTAATTCGCGCTGACGACACAACAATACTGCCCAGCTGCTAGTGAAATACCAATTGAATTCCAGGCTACGAAACTGTTTTTCAACACTGCAACACTGTAATGTCTAGGGAATGCTGAGTGGAGTCTATCTCAACCGGCTCAATCTGGATATGTACCAACAGGCTGTAATGTATGTATATTACGAATTCTGCACGTATTTGTTGTGGCAGAGATAAGGAGCGCTCACTACATATCGTCTCAATACGGGATATAGTTTTAAACACTCGGATTATGTAACGCGTCACTGCTGTGTGGTTTCTTGTTTTTCACAAAACACAGACGGATGATACGACTACCAGTTTGAAGAATCCGTACACACCGCTTGCCACCTATATGAATCGGCTGCTTGTCCAATTAACCAGTCCGTTCACACATATTTATATTTGGGTTTTAAGTAACGAAACCCAAACGGTAGTTCCTTTGTTTTATTATATAAGGTTGTATATATAATTCCTGAGTGTATATCAACCGTAAGTCTCACTGTCTAGGAGTGAATGAGAAAGGGACGGCGTTTATGTATGATAAACGTTAGGTCACGTCCTTACGATATGAGTTGAGGTGAGCTACTGAAGCTTAGGGGCATCGCAGTGCGTGCTTACAGAAATGCTGAGCTATGGGTCTCGCCCTCTTGGGTACGTTGCCCGCTCACGTGTCCATATCATGTCTCACTCATAGACAGTGGAAAGTTACAGGGGGTGAATCTGAATATAATATCAGATGTATTGACCCATTTATATAATACGTTCTGTTGATGAGACAGGGGCCTATTACACTTGCTGGAATGGTAATGCAACGACCAAAGACTTGCTGGGATGATAGTGCAACGGCCATCGACTTGCTGGGATGGTAGTGCAACAACCATAAATTTCCTGGAGTGGTAGTGCAACGACCATAGGCTTACTGGGTGGTAGTATAACGACCATAGACTTACTGGGGTGGTAGAATAACGGCTAGACACTTGCTATGGTGATACAGTAACGAACAAAGAGTTGCTGGGGTTGTGATATAACGACCATAGGCTTGCTGTAGTGGTAGGACAACGACCATACATTTACTGGGGTGGTAGTATAATGACTATAGCTTTCCTGCAGTGGAAGATCAACGACCATAGACTTCCTGGGGTGGTACATAACTACCATAGATTTACTGGGGTGGTAGTATAACAACCATAGTCTCACTGTGGGGGTAGTTGAAAATAACCCGAAAATCAACGTACTCGTTGATGAAAACCGTGCTGCTCTAACTGATTTTTTCCGGGAATTAGCCCACCCGGGCACAGGTCAAACGACCCACAGGAAGAAAAAGGTTATACTGTGTTAATCTCCACCACGAAGATGCCGGAAAACCGTGTTTTTAAAGTGAGACAGATTGTATAAGTATGGAAACACAGAAGAAGGCAGAACATTCCACAGTTTGACTGTGCGAAGAAAGAAGGAGGCACTATAACGGGTTATTCTCGTGTGACCGACATCCACAGAGAAACGGTGGGCACCGCGGGTAAGACGTGTGTTACGAGCCCACGGCCTTGCCGGCGGTACACAGGATGCCAAATCCACCGAACATTGCCCGTTAAAGTACCTGTAAAAGAGAGAGAGTGAAGCAACATTGCGGAGAAGAGAAAGGGAAGATAGATTGTCGACTAAAGGAGGAGAGTTAATATGACGAAATGCCTTTGATTCCACCCTATCTAACAGTTGGACAGAAGAAGAGCCACCCCAGATATGAGAGCAGTACTCCAAGTTTGGACGAATGAATCCCTTATATACTTGGAGCAACTGCTCAGGAGTGAAGTAGCTACGGCATCTGTACAGCATTCCCAACTTTCGGGAAGCAGCTTTAACAATATTAAGGATGTGTGATTTTCAGGACATATTGGAGCAATGGTGAGGCCTAACATATTTATTTCAGAATTTGGTAGGATGATAGCGTCCTGAAATGTAATTGGTGGGTGATGGTCTAATTTAGAAAGTGTAATTGGTAAATACTGAGTTTTATTACTATTAAATTTAACCAAGTTTGTACCTCCCCATTCAGAGATGCTGCACAGATCCGCATTGATAGAAGTAATGATATCAGCTCTAGAAACAGATCTAGTTAGAGTTTGGAGGAATTGGATAATGCGAAGAAGAATGAAGAGTAGAATCATCAGCGTAAGAATGGATAGAATTAGTTGTAGTGTGAAGTAAATCATTGATAAAAAGAAGGAAGAGAGTAGGTGAAAGAGCAAGAACTCTGTGGGACACCACTATTGGTAGAAAAAGAGCGAGAGATCGATCCCTCAACAACAACTACGATGGATCGGTTCTCAAGGAAGCTAGAGATTAGAAACCAAAGTGGGGGAGAGAAACCAAAAGAGGGAAGTTTAGAAAGCAAAGACTTGTGCCATACTCTGTCAAATGATTTGGAGATGTCGAGGGCCACGACGAAAGTTTCCCCATTATCCCTAAGAGAGGATGACCAAAGATGGGTCAAAAGAGAAAGGCGTTCAAGGTGACGGAGAAAATGAGAGTTCAAGATAGTTTCAAAAATCTTAGAGAGGGATGAAGTTAGGGAAATGGGGCGATAGTTAGAGGGATTAGAATGGTCACCCTTCTTCGGGACGGGCTGAACCAAGGCATGCCTCCAAGAAGAAGGAAAAGTTTGGGTTTTGAGGCAGAGGCGAAAGAGGCGAGCAAGCACAGGGGCCAGAGCTTCAGCACACTCCCTCAGAACACGAGGGGGTATTCCGTCCGGTCCATGTGCCTTACTCACATCCAACCTGGATAACACACCAGCAACCCTGCGAGTGGAGATTATAGGAAAGTGCATAAGTTCAATAGGAGGAGCAGGGGTAGGAGGGATAGAGTGGGAATCGTCTAGGGTGGAGTTAGAGGAGAATAAGGTGCCAAAGAGATTGGCTTTGTCAGGGGGAGAATTGGCCATAGAGTTATCAGGTCGGAAGAGAGGAGGAAAAGAAGGAGTGCTGAAATTATTACAGATGTTCTTGGTTAAGGACCAGAAGGATTTACTAGAGGAAGAATTAGTCAGGACAGCGGTCTTTCTTTTTATAAAATTCTGCTTGGCCCTACGAAGAATAGCCTTACAACGATTCCTAGAAGTAATGAAAGAGGAGTGTGTAAAAAGAGAAGGAGATAGTTTCAAAGCTCGATATGCCCTATCTCTCACCCTACAAGCAAGAGAGCAGCCCAGCGCGAACTTCAGAATCTAAAGAACGAATGGTTGAAAAATGAAGATTGTGAAATGCAAACACTTGCAGATCAATGCAAGATGGACGAATTTTTCAATTCCATTAAAACATTTTATGGGCCAATCACTCCTGGCGCTGTCCTCTCTGCTCATCTGACGGTAATTCCCTACTTAAAGATGAAGACAGTATTCGTAAGTGCTGGAAAGAGCACTATTATTCGCTGCTTAACCGAAACACCGATCTGGATGTCCTGACTACCCAACAGGTCCCTCAGCACCCAAAGCTGACCCACCTCAGCTATCCTCCATCAAACAGATGAAAAATATCAAAGCCTCAGGACCTAATGGAATCCCAGCCGAAGTGTAAGAAGCAGGTGGACCTCTGCTTACCAGCCATCTCCACTCTCTCCTGGAGAATATATGAGAAAAGGAGAAAATCTCCCAAGTTCTTAAAGATGCCACCATCGTCAGTATTTATAAGAACAAGGCTGTCTGGTTAGACTGTGGCAACTACCGTTGGATCTCACTGCTATCCGTAGCTGGCAGATTTCTTCATGAGGCGGAAAACTTCCTCCCAGAATCTCAGTGTGGCTTTAGACCATCACGTGGCACCACTGACATGATCTTTGCTGCCAACCAGAAACAGGAAAAGTGCAGAGAGCAGTGTCGTGACCTGTACATGGCCCTCATCGACCTTACCAATGTCTTCGACTCTGTCAACAGGGAAGAACGCTGGCGGACCATCAGCCATTTTGTCCGCCCACCAAAATTCATCGCCATTGTGAGGTAACTTCACAATGGCATGAACGGCAGTGTCCAATACATTATGTACTAGCAATAACTCTGTTTTTCAATTTTCTTGGCTGCCTTCCTTGCTCATGTCAGCGCCAATTTAGCCGGCGGATGAAGGGACTTCTCAACATAAGACGAATCCAAGCTAGAACAAAGGTGTCGGAAGTTTCCATTACCGAGCTTCAGTATGCAGAGGACCTCACCCTCGCCGCTCACACTGAACACGACCTACAGGAGATCCTAAACACCTACGCAGATGCGTATGCACACTCCGGCCTTGAGGTGAATGTACATAAGTATTACATATTTCCCAGAGTTAAGACAACTTATGATAAATGGATAAATGTGTGTAAGCACTCTGATAAAATTAACAGGAAGGTGCGACATTCATATTGCTATATATATGGCCAAAAATTACTTTGAACATATCTAATAATCTTGAATATATGAAAGTTAAGTACATCGGTACGTGGGTTTCAGGTGTCAGCACCGCATTTGTTTCAAGACTCGAGGGAAGATTTCTTGTAGTTTCTTTATTCTGCAATGTCAGTCAATATCGGGTCATCCAGAAGACCGTGAGACATTGTTCTTGCCACGTCTGACAAAACGGAAACTTGCACTATTTTCTTAAGTATACATTGTAAGGCAATATCCAGTTGTCCAGAGTATTCCTAGAATGTTTTTACATTATTAATAACTAAAAAAATTATGTTGCATCGTTCCCTTCCTTTCGAATGTCTTCTTGTAATATTTTTTTGTATTTACATATTTTTTGCAATATCACTTCTTTCTTTCTTATTGTTTTTTTTTTTGGGGGGGGGGGGTCAATGAGAACATAAGGCATTTATTTTGTTATATCTGGCTGCAAAAGATCATTCCCCTCACTGAAGGTTCCAAATGTTCCCTGAAGAAGGCAGTGATGGGTAGGGAAACACCGGGTAACACTGAAGTCCATTTATTAACGGATAGGAGAAATACAAGTGGTGACTTGTGTGTGCCATCACGGCCCACAGAGTGAGACTGAGACTGCATTGCCATATGGCAGCCTCGGGGCAATGTTGCCACATAACACGTGCAGTGTTGCCACGTAATAATATACATAGATGCTACTCGGCACAGTAGCTTATATACAAGGTTGCTACTCAGCACAGTTGCTTAGATACAAAACCTACACTCACGAGTATTCTAAAAAATATAAACAATCAAACGTCAACCAAGGCAAGACCGTCATCAACTGTGACTGTGGCGTCATTGAATGGGGCAGAGCTAAAGTTTATGATGTTACTGCAGTCTGTCCTTACTGTTTATAGTCTCTGGTACTATAACAACTATTGACGAGCTGTGGTCATAGAGCAACGACCATAGACTTACTGGGATAGCAGTATAACGACTATAGCTTTGCTGAGTTGGTAGAGCAACGACCATTAGCCTAACTGGGGTGCTAGTATAAAGACTACAGACTTGTTGGTGTAGTAGAGAAATTACCATAGACTTACTTAGGCGTTAGTATAATGACATAGACAGTGCTGGTGTAATACCCATAGACGTACTGGGTTGATAGTATAATGACTAGAGATTTCCTGTGGTGGTAGAGCTTTACTTCCAGTTTCCTGTTGCAATCACCGACGAACTGTGCTGGAGTTTCAGCTCTTAGGGTACATTGGAAGTTACACTAAGAAATGTTTTCGGGTTAAGCTGCAAACTCAGATAGTCGTTTCGCTGTTTATTATAAAAATAGATGCACAATTAACCTGATGGCAAAGTAACGTTGGGAAAATTTTTGATTGGTACCTTTTTGACCAATCACCGGCCCTCTCTAGTGACAACAAAAAGACAAGGATTACATTAACGTTTACTCCTGCTTGAAGACGTACGAATCATGGGGAGCCCGTTCACAAGACGCTACGGAGTTCTCAAGGTTCTTAGTAGGTAGTGAACAATTGTGTTACCTTTGTTTATGACATCTATAAAGTTGTTATAGAAAGTTGGAAAAAAATATGTTGACCGAGTTAGAGATAGAGAGAGACAGACAGACACATAAAAGAGAAACAAGACTCGACGATAGCGACAGACACACATACAGACAAACACAGAAAAGAAAGAAATAGAGGATCAAAAATCAATGGAAGGGACAAAGCGTGAGAGAGAAAAATGGTAAAGAGACAAACAGACAGACAGACAGACAGACAGACAGACAGAATGAGAAAAACACACACACACACACACACACACACACACACACCAGAGAAAAGTAATTTTCTTACCAGGCGTGTTACGCTGCCCCTTTAATGATTTGTCTTGTTAATAGAACTAAAGGCTTTTAAGTGTGACTGTGGTCCATTTAAAAGCTTTTATGTTACCAAGTGTAATATTCGTTGCAGTCCGATCATTGTTTAAAAAAAATATAGAGTACCATGTTGATAAACAATACTGAAGTTTGTTCTTGCTACTGTGTGTGAGTGTGTGTGTGTGTGTCTGTGTGTGTGTATGTGTTAGGCTAACTGAAATGCCTGTTGGGATCAAGGAGCACCTCATGACGCTCTGAGACCCACTGAATCACTCACATCATGCCTGCACGCAACCTCACTGTCACCAATACATTTTGCTGAGACAGGCCGACAAGTTCAAGGGTTCGTAGCAACAGCCAGATTCAAACACTGGTATCTCATTGACTACATCATTGTCAGAGAAAGAGATCGCCGAGATGTCCTCATCACCCGAGCCATGCGTGCCTCAGACCATTGTGACGCTGATATTTTGGGTCGTCAGAGAAAAGCTCTGACTTCATTTCTCCCCAAAACGGCGAAGGCAACAAGACTCCAGAAGAGGTTTTAACACTAAGCGTCTGGAGGATCCAGCGGTAGCATATACTGTACATTCAGCGAGTAGATCGAACAGAGGCTGATAAACAACTCAACAACAAACAATTCAAATCCCAGTGCCGAATGGGATATTCTCGACACTCTCATGACACAACCTGCAGAGAGACCCTCCGCCACATGGAAAGAATACACCAAGACTGGCTTGATAAAAATCACCCAGAAATCAGTGTACTTTTACATGATAAAGGTGCTGCATTAACGGACTGCAGAACAACCCTCATTCTCGGACCAAAGCTGATACCTTCCGCAAGAAGAAAGCTGCAGCCCATAGCGAACTTCGCAATCCAAAGAAATACTGGTTTAAAAATAAAGCATGCGAAATGTAACAACCTGCAGATCAACACAATATGCGCGAATTTCTCAATTCCACAAAAACATTTTATGGGCCAATCACTCATGGCGCATCCTACAGCGCTGGAAAGAGCAATACCTTTCACTGCTCAACTGAAACACCAATGTGGATAACCTGACCGCCCAGCAGGTCCCTCAGCATCCAGAGCTGACCCACCTCAGTTATCCTCCATCCCTGGATGAGGTAGCTACTGCCATCAAACAGATGAAAAATAACAAAGCCTCAGGGCCTGATGGAATCCCAGCTGAGGTGTATAAAGCAGGATGACCTCTGCTTACCAGCCGTTTCCACTCTCTCCTGGAGAATAGAAGGGAAAAGGAGGAAATCCCCGAATCTCCTAAAGGGGCCTGCATCATCAACATTTATAAGAAAAAGGGAAACTGGTCAGATTTTTGCAACTACCACGGGATCTCGCTGTTGTCTGTAGCTGGCAATATTATCGTCCGATTCTTCATAAACAGACTTCTTCTTGAGGCGGAAAACTTCCTCCCAGAATCTCAATGTGGCTTTAGACCATCATGTGACACCACTGACACGATCTTTGCTGCCCGCTAGATACAGTAAAAATGCAGAGGATGGCGTTGTGACCTGTAGGTGGCCTTCATCGACCTAACCAAGGCCTTTGACACGGTCAACAAGGAAGCCCTTTGGTGGACCTTTAGCCGTTTTGTCTGCCCACCAAAACTCATCGTCATTGTGAGGCAAATCTATGATGGCATGAACGGCAGTGTCCTGCACAATGGTACCGAGTTATATTTCTTACCCATCCAAATGGGGGTAAACAAGGATGTGTACTACCACTAACCGGCTATTTCATTTTCTTGGCTGCCTTCCGTACTCGTGCCAGTGCCAATTTAGCCAGCGGAGTGGACATCTAGTACCTGATGATGGGACTTTTTGACATAAGGCGAATCCAGGCAGGAAGAAATGTGTCGGCAGCTTCCATTACTGAGCTTCAGTATGCAGACGACCTCACCCTCGTCATTCACACTGTATGCGACTTACAGGAGATCCTGAACACCTACACAGATGCGTATGCACACTTCGGCCTTAAGGTGAATATACGTAAGACTCAGATTCTCATTCAGACTGCCCCTGGTTCAACCACACCTCCAACACCCATCCATCTAATGTTACCCACTTTAGTATTTCGGCTCCCACCTGTCCGTGGTGGTGGCACCACGGACATCGATGAAGAAATTCAACATCGGATCAGATGTGCATCTCAAGCCCTTGGAAGATTCCGTATCCGTGTCTTCAGCTGCAGGGAGCTGAAATTTACAACAAAGTTGCACACATATCGAGTAGTAGTCCTCCCTACCCTCCTATATGTCATCTAGACATCGGTCACATACAGGAGGCACCTCAAGGCACTTGAAACCTTTCACCAACGTTGTGTACGTTCCATCCTCCAAGTTCGCTGGAAGACAAGAGAACAAATGCCAGTATTCTCGCTGACACCAACTGTAGGAACAACTACGCTAGACTGGTCACATTACCCGTGTGAACGACAGTAGAGTGCCAAAGCAGCTACTTTACAGTCTCCTAACGAACAGTAAACGTAACGATGGCGGGTAACTGAAATGTATAAGGTTAGTCTTAAGACAAACCCGAAAAAATGACAAATCGACCGCCTGACCTAAGCGATTACTCCTCACCGTAACGCTTAGAGAAGCACCATACAAGATAGTGTTAATACTTTCGAGTTAACCCGACTGCATGCCGAGGCAGACAAGCGCCACCAACGGAACGAATCTGTCGCCGTTCCTCCCTCACAACATGTATCCCTCCACACGTGTAACATGTGTAGATGACCCTGCCGGTCCCGTATCGGCCTCTCTTGTCACCTCAGAGCTCACAAACGAAGGTGAAATCCTTAATAACTCATATCATTGTATCATACATTGTGTCATAGCTGGATGATCGTAGAGGCAACATCTTGATTCTCGTTACCTTCCTGCAGGACATTATATTTGTTCTCGTTGGTCTAACCCTAGACCCAATAACGCGAGTGTGATAGTGAACTGCTGAATCCTCTGAGAACTCTGAATAAATTTAATAAGTGTATTTATGTACTGTATATTGATCATATTATTCAAACTGTGTGTCATGATGTATCAGCAGTTGTTATATGTGAAATGTTTTGAATAGGTTTTGACCGAATTATACAATTGGTTCGACGAGCAATTACAGTCAAAAGATCGTCACATACTCGATTCTGAGTGAGAAGCGATGTATTAGTAGTAGTATGTGTGTGTGTGTGTGTGTGTGTGTGTGTGTGTGTGTGTGTGTGTGTTTTCGCGTGTGTGTAAATAATAATAATAATAATAATAATAATTAACGGTTTATTGAAAGATCATGGCAGCCGGAAGGCTGAAAATATACAGTCTCTTAATTTACAAATAATATACAAGTAACATAAGTGATACGGATATGATATATAATAACTAGGTGGGGAAAAGCTCAAACAACAGGGCATTTCAACATAGTGACAGTGCAAAAAGTGCGCGCGCGCGCGTGTGTGTGTGTGTGTGTGTGTGTGTAATAATAATAATAATAATAATTAACGGTTTATTGAAAGAGCATGGCAGCCGGAAGGCTGAAAATATACAATTGCATAATCGGGGAATGGTTCTCTTGATTTACAAATGATGTGTGTGTGTGTGTGTGTGTGTGTGTGTGACAACAAACTGTATCACGCTACCGCTATAGATGAAGACCTGTCCTCCATAAGTTTAGAATGTCTGGAATCTTCTCTGAACAATAACTACAGTTTTTTTTAACATATCCTAACCATATATTAACTGGCTTTTATCTTGAATCATTGTTGATATTTTATCCACTATTGATTGCATACTTATATTGTATAGTCTTAGTCATGTTATATTACTTTCACACGTTTACAAGGACTACTGGTCCTTAGTACAGACACAGTACCACACCCTAAGTAAAATGAAACAGAGCTGGCCTGGCTTTGCTCAGATATTTCTGAAACTTTGTTTTCGTTTTCGATTGATATGAAAACGGTATTGTGTATCTTTCAAGTCACACTAAGTAAATTGATCATCCCCACGAACGTCTGGGTAAATGTTTGAGGCACGTTACTTGTATATTGTTGACCCTCTGTGACAACTTGATCAACTATCTGCACCAACTGGTCTCTTTAGGTCATTACCGTCTTTAGGTCTGTATAGTAAGGTCGGGTTTTAATATCATGGTCGACGGCGGTATTCAGTGTTGGATAATTTCCGCTGGTAGCTCCTTCGGTGCACCACGCGCGCCTGGGGTAAGGTGAGCGCCAGCACGTTTGAAGAATTATTGGTGAAAGTTATGTGGTGAATAGTAAGTAATATACACAAGCCCTGATATCCCTATTCCCTCCAATATTACCTCCACCCCTCACCCCATTACACACACACAATCAGCCAAGTGCAAAGAGCCTACATCAAGACCTACAGGCAGATCACTGACTCTGCAGTGCGTCTCTTCGGGCAGTGGATAGTTTACCATCCCTGGACTGAAGTACTTAGTATGGATGACGTGGACAGTTGGACACCAAATGGATAAATTATACCAACACCACCATGGAAGCTCACCACCATTTCTTTCCAGAGAAGTCCGTCAGATCACACCCAGATTACTTGCCCTGGATCACACCTCGGATCAAAGGACTTATGCAATAGAGACATAGCGCCTTTTATCTCAATGACCACAACCACTACAGGTCCCTTCGCAACAAAGTCATTCGCGAAATACGCACTGCAAAGAAGTCCCACTACCCAACAAAGTAGGAACACCCGAAGCAGACCAACATCACTCGGTGGTGTGGTAAGCTTAAAGAACTCTGTGGACTAAATAATAAGACACCCCCTCCCCTTCCCTAGCCAACTCACTAATGGTGACGCAGCTGAGCAATCAAACAATCATTTCACAACTATATGCAAGACGCTCCCCCGGTTTGAGACAACAAATCTCCCTGCTTACCTACCGTCCCCTTTCCCACTGACTTAGTGGAAGAATTTGAAGTAGCAAAACGTCTGGACAAACTGAAGTTAAGGCGCTTCACCACCCCAATTGGCTTACCTCCTTGTAAGGTTCAAGGAGTTCTCCCCGGAACTAGCTAAGCCAGTCTGCTCCATCATAAATGCGAGATGTCCAAGTCAACCAGCCCACAATCCTTAAATGAGCTACAACCTATTATGAGGTACAGCCTATTGCCATCATCCCAATACCCAGCTTAATCTGCAAAAGTTTCGTGTTTGACTGGGCTAATTGCTCATATTGCAGGCGCCATAGATCCTCAGCAATTTGTCAATATGAAAATTTCCTTCACCACTCACTCTCTTGTTAGCTTTCTCGACTACATATACCGCCATCTGGAAAAAAGAAAGACGTCTGTGGCAGTCACCTTCATTGACTTCACCAAAGTTTTTGACCTAGTCGACTACAATTTAATCATCAACGAAGCTATCGGCCTCGGATTTCGAAGAAGTCTTATACCATGGCTTACAGACTTCCTCAGTGACCGACGCAAGCCGTACGCTTCCAAGGGATGTCTCCACTTTTCAGTCACTCACCTGTGGCGTCCCCCATAGTTTCTAACCAGCACCAGTCTGCGATCACTACCGGTACTGAGATATATTTGTGTTCTTAGTTTGTTGAAACGAGTAAATTTCGCGCTTTCCTTCGGTGTTTTCTTTCTTTTACATTATTCATTAAACTTATAGATGTTTACATTATTCATTCTTAGTGAATACCGAAATGTAATTTTTAATAATGTAATATGAATGAAAACTACGAACAGAAAGTAGATTTTAATAAACACCCGGGGTTCTTCAAGGGTAGGCTGGCGCGGGTCAGGCTCCACCAACACTATTAATTCTGATCTCATGTACGGTCGACCGACTCTCACGATTTTTCAAAGGCTATCTCGCCCACCCAAGCCATGAGACTCAGTCACACGTAAAGATTGTAGTGTAACAGAAGGCGGTGGGAAATAATGCAAATGTTTCGGCTTTAAAGGCGACGACACCGAAAATATCATCCCTTCTACACCTCCAGGTGAGCTTCGTACCTCCCTCAATTCTTGGCCATATCCCCTCTCTGAAAGATCCTGGTCAGAACACTGTACATAATATAATAGAACCCTTGAGGAATTGGAGAGCTTATACATACAGAGATTTGTTACGAACCCCGCCACCAATTGTCATGATCTACCTACCCAGCACTACGAACCACGCCATCTATTGTCTTGATCTACCTACCCAGCACCACGAGCAACGCCATCTAGGGACGAAACGCGAGTATGACTCGTCTTAGTTACCACTCCGGGTTTCCCTTCTCCATATCCTGGTTGTTGCGTCACCTCCTCAAAGTCTTCTTTGTCAGCTCCAATTCGAGGAGAGAGCAGTACACTCTGGGAAGTGACCACAGGATCACCTATCCTGGAAACCTACGGCACAGTGACTACCTACCGTCTTCTACAATACTCAGCCTTGCTCGTCAGCCATCTCAGCTCCACACTTAAGTATTTGTAATCTTATATTGTCTCCCCCACGTCCACTTGCTTCAAATTATTGTATGTTGTATAAATATGTAAATACTGTTAATGTTTAGGTTAAGTTTGGCTAAGGGTAACTTATAGGAAGCTGAATATTTTGTGAAGGAATTTATGGTACTTTATTATACACAACAAAAACTCGCATCCTTTGTCTACCCTTTTATAGTCCGATTGTCTTTGTTTTTTTGTTGTTGTTGCCTGTTGGGATCTGGGTAGACTTTTAACTATATTCTAAATCCCCAACTCGTAACAAAATATATATATATATATATATATATATATATATATATATATATATATATATATATATATATATATATATATGTGTGTGCTGATAACCACAAGGAAAGAAGAAAACACGAAGTTCCCAAGCGCTTTCGTGTAATTCAGATCTTCAGGGGTGAGTACAGACTAAAGAGAAATACAAACCAAGGTGTATATATACAGAGGAGGGTGAGACCAGGTCCACAATGGTCAGGTATTAGGTAATGACCCTACTAATCTTTAAATAGCACACAACGGTTGGTGGTCAGGTCAGATAGTCAGGTGACCCGACCTTCTCACCTGGTTACAAATCTTCTTAATTAAAAAATTGTCCAGCTTGTACATGCCGTTACTCAAATTCATGTTGAATGCTTCGGTATGTTTAATAAGACTAGATTCTATGATGTTCCTACTATCAATTGAATTACATGGTAATATTGAGGAGGCATTATCCCAGTCAATGCATACATATTTAACAGTGAAGATGATGTACAGTATATTAATCTGATAAATGAGGGAAGCAACACAATATAGGTTGTATTAAAGTGAAACAAGGGGACAGAAACAGTCGGGATCATATCTTGACTACAAGAGTATAATTATTGCATTGGTAATTTCTGTCCATCTACTTGACAATATATGATATAATGGTTTTGGTGGGAGAACAAAAGCTAGAGTATAAAGTAATTGGTGCATGAAATACATTTAAACAATACATATTTTTAAGGATGGGTCGGGGTAAGTTGTTCCACACCGTCACACCATGATATTTTATGGAGGTCTGGGTCTGTGTGGGTGGTCTTATAGGTCTAGGTGTCTTAAGTTGTATATCTGGCTATTCCAAAATTGAAAATAATTATTCTCAATCAGTAGGTAGGGCTTTTTCTAATATCATTTTGTTCCTATGTATAATCATTGTTTGATATGTATGATATATTAATGTATAGGATGTATGTGTTAAATAATCCATTTATTGTTGTACATTAAGTAGGTAAACTAGTATTGTAATTGGTGACCTGGTATCAGCAAGGTGCGGGTCACTGCTCCATCAGCTCAGCCAGCTATTGGCAGAGAGGTAGACAAGCCTAGTTGGTATGACGGTGTGGACCAAGGGTGGTACACTTGGTCTGGACTCACGATATATTTATATGAAGATAAGTGATGTACGTTTTTGTACTGTTCAAGAGTATGATAAAGCTGAGGTTAATGTTTAGGTTAATTTAGGCTGTGGTTGTCTGTATTTGATTTGTTCGTTACTTGTCCTTTGTATATATGTTCTCTAATTTAATTATATAACTAAGTTATGCCTGTGTATGATTCCTCCTCAGTGTGATCATGTATTTTGAGTTAATCTGAGGCCTATCATTATAAACCTCATGGACATAATATAAGATAAATTTTAGTTCAGAACATTTGAACATCATTTTTACTTTAAGTTGATTTTGATTTCTTTGCATTTGTGTCAACCTGTATCATTAGCGGTTATCTAGCGATGTATGCACAGGTTCCCAATTGGCTCTCTGATTTACCCAGGGGACAGAGGAGGTTGGGGAACACAATGCAATACATAACACTGCTCTTAGCTGGTTATGGTCAGGAGCTCCTCATTTGTGAAAGAGGATTCCATGTGCACGGCTGCCCGTTAGGGACAGTGTAAACACAGTATACTGTATACTAAGCCTTCGGTACAGAAGGAGGCAACATGGCCGGTACTACACTCGATCCCCTTCACTTCCCAAGCTGTAAACTTAGGTACCCATTTACAGCTGGGTGAACTTGGAGCGCCCGGTAATCAAACTACCGACTCCTGGAACAGAAGGCGAGTTCTGTATCCACTCGATCGCTTCACTACAGAGAATATAAGTAACTAAGGTAATAAAGTGCTCAATAAGATGCGGGAGGGGGGGGGGGACATACCCTAGAGGTAAAGTTTAGCTTAGGTTCAGTCCAGTAAAGTGATATAATCTTTTATGTTCGTCATTTGCTTATTTTTTCTTTTGGTAATGGATTACGTGTGTGTGGACAGGTTGAACCCGTCCTGCAGTGATTTTATATACCAGTATAAGGTGACCTTTCCTCCCCCTTCTCCACCCTCTCGATCCTCCTCCTCGACCCCTACTCCTCTTTCTCCTTTATGGAAGAATTATATTTTTTCTTGTCTCGTTTTGTTCGTCTGATATCACTCCAATTTATCAGCCCTTTAAATTTTGTTTTAAAATTTTTGGACAGATTTAATCAAATTTCGTGTTTGATCTTGGCTGTATCTAGAGAGGACGGTCATTTACCTGAACTATTGCAGTAAAACGATATTTTCCACATCGACTGTCGGTTTAGGCGGAGCGACATGCATTATAAATTATTGTTTATTGTTTTAAAGACGCTGTACCAAGGACATTGGCGCGGTATACTACGGTTGTACCTGCAAGGTTTCCTGGAGCATATGTTTGTTGTGCAGTTATTTGCAGGAAAATAAAATTAATCAATTTATATAAGTTTGGGTTCTGTTCTTCTGTATTTTTTACAATTCGGTAGTGGTCTTACTGATCTACTCCCCATTGATCAGGTTGATTTCTAACAAGTATATACAGTAGCTCTCCCAGATTGATCTCGGTGTGATCTGGTACAGTGCCTTGAAGCCTCATGA
Source organism: Homarus americanus (assembly GCF_018991925.1). Lineage (NCBI taxonomy): Eukaryota > Metazoa > Arthropoda > Malacostraca > Decapoda > Nephropidae > Homarus > Homarus americanus. The sequence goes on from NW_024743709.1 coordinate 13,672,302, forward strand.
TTGCTACTGACACAGTGAGCAAACTTTTGTGCCTTTAGTTATTATCGAAGGAATCGTAGGTCGACCATTCAAGGATGCAAATAGATGAGTCGGATAAACTTGGTCTAACAGTTGAGTGCAATTTCGGTAGGAACCTCTATGAAGAACGTTTCCTCTTTTCCGCTTGATCTAATGTAATATAGTTGTATTATTTACCAACAGGGACATAGTGTTTTTATACTAAAAGAAGGAGTGGACCTATTGACCCCAACAAGCGTGTGTCTTGTTTAATTTTACGATTCGACATGGCTTAGTGTACTAACTCTGCTCGACTGTTGGTCAGGTCTTGTGTTAGCTGTCTGCTATGTGGCTGTGGACTAGAAGGATTTGAAGGATTCTGCTCAGTGGGGAGGGACAAACCGAGAAGTTTCGACTTGAGAATTCACTTAAAACTGCTTTCACAAACCAACACATAGCACTTGTACCAATAGCAAAATAATTAAAACAAATTTCTTAAGCGCACGCGGAGCTGACACGTCATAACTGCCCGGTGTCAGGTCACCATATCACAGAGAGATCAAAATTAACAACAAATACGCCCACTACCCTTGAAGGCTAACTACTAACACCATCTCATTTCTAACACTGTTACTCTGAAAAAAACACAACTAAACTAAACATGGCTACTAATATTTTGCCACTGAATTATAATTGGCTGGGGTGGGGTCAGTTACCTTGAGTTGGGCTGGATAGAGAAAAAATGGGATGGGTTGGAGCTGGAGGAGTGGAGTTGCGTTGTGATGGAAAAAGTTGGTATAGGGTGAGTTTGAATGGGTTGAGTCGAATAATGTAAGAAAATATAATCGCGTGTGAATCTTTCCTGGTGGTCATTTCTATAGAGTTAAGTACAAGTATATTCGAGCATGTACCAAGAAAACGTTAACGATATGCATCAGATGCCGTAACACACACACACACACACACACACATACACATACACACCAAAACCGTAGTCATACACATCAATACCGCCACCACTCCAGTGCAAGCCCCAGCAGTCACAGTGGGTGCCCATCCTCTCCAGCTGGTGCAGTCTGCCAAACTCCTGGGTGTAACCATATACAACAACTTGACTGGAAGGCCCATGTAAATAACGCAGTCAAGGCAGCCTCGTATCGTCTCTACATACTACGACGACTTAAGTCACTTGGGACACCCACGCCAGAGCTGAGGACCATCTACAACGCCTTTATTCTCCCCAAACTAAGGTATGCGTCACCAGCCTGGTCGTATTCTCTAAACTCCACCCAACAACTTCAGCTAGAGAAGGTACAGAAAAGGGCCTGCAGAATCATGCTCGGCGCAGAATACTCCGGCTACATCAACTCTCTCTCCACCCTGGAAATGCCATCCCTCAGTGACCTCCACCACCAAGCACTGGAAAGGTTTGGCAGTGGACTTCTGCACCACTCTCGTCATCGCCACCTCCTGCCACCTGCAGCCCCCCACCCAACTCGCGCAGTCCGCCACTACAACAAAATTCAGCCCATAAGAGCCCGCACCGATAGATACAAGAACAGCACCATCCCATCTATTGTTAAAATAATAAACAACTCCTGATTTATGTACTGTACAGCCCTGTAAATGTATTCAATGCACATTATATCATTATGTCTAAATCAAATGTAAGTCTGTATATTTTCAGCCACCGGCTGCAACTCTATTAATAAACCGTTTATTATTATTATTATTATTATTATTACACACACACACATACACACACACACACGCACGCACACGCACACACACACACACACACACGCACACACACACAGACACTTCTACTGTAAATAGTTAATAGTAGGAAATTGTTTTCTGTATTTTAAGAGATCTGTCCGTCCCGACGATATCTTGACATTGAAGCGCCAACCAATTTCGGTTTGGGATCTTCTACCGTTTGTACGTTATACAGCGGGTCTGCCTTGAGCTCTCCTTAACGATCATTTGAAATACCCCGTTTTATATCTCATGTACAGTCAGAATCACTGATTGCTAACCCCCCAAGTAGCCGGAGACACACCCAGTGAAGGCCGATATTGACAAAATGTAACATCGCCAACCACGATAGTCCCAAAACTACCCAGCAACAGGACTTTATTTGCCGTGGCCCCAGCAACAGAACTTCATTTGCCGTGGCCCCAGCTACTAGAAGGGAAGCAATTACTACTGTTTCTGAGTGTACTTTGATATAGATTATTTTTCTCGTATGTTTATATACACGTTCAAGATGAATCTTCAAAAAATATGTTTCGACCTTATTTTTCACGTTTAAACCTTTCTCCAGTTAGTTTCATGGAAGTGCTTTTATCTGATGAGTTAAAAGCCCACCTCCTTAATTGCCAATGAATATCGACATGTATCTGATTTTCTTAATCTGCTTTGTACACTCATGGCGGCCTTATTAACGGAGCCTAAGTTCACCTGAGGCAGAAATAAAAGCTACTTTATCAAGGCAATGTTCGTTATCCTCATAATTACATTTGTCTTAAAGCGATTCAATTTAATGATTTTTTTTATTCTACTAGTAAACTAGTGGCGATTTGATTATACGATTAAGGCCCTACAGTTACACTCCTGCTAAAGTTGTGTAGAAAAGCAGAGGACTGATGGAAAAGTTTTTCAAAATAGCCGCCATGACGGCCATCCTGAAAGTTTAATCTGTGGATGAACGAAATAAATCGAGCTTCTTTATTCTGTTTTGTAAGCCAGCGGCAGCTTTGTTACAACTAAAACTACACAGTTCCCCTGTTGTTACCCAACTTAAAGTTGTATGCCAAGAAAAATTGGTCAGTGGACATGTTTTCCAAAATAGCCACCATGGAGACCATTTTCAAAGTTTTATACAAGTGAGTGTCATGGATATATTTTTCACTGTCACCGCTACACACATACAGTTATACAATAATTCTGTTACCTAAGTTGCAATATTGTACAAAGAAAGAGGACTGTTGAATTTAGTCTCCATAACAGCCGCCATAATAGCCATCCTCAGAGTTTTATATGTGAACTCAAATTCTTTCAGGTATGGTATATATTTCATTAGTACATTTTATGTATTTATTTTTAAATTTTTCCTCTTGCTTTAAACTTTCTTCTTTGTATTCCAACTTATTTCGTTGGTCAATTAATCTTTTTTATCTTTTAATTTTCCTTTTGGTTTAAAGTTTTCAATCTTTGGTATCCAGGGTCTCTCGCTAATCCATCAGTGATTTTATTTCACATCTTCCGCTACTCTGTATGATGCTCTGCTCTTATTATTTTTCATTATATCAGATTATATATCTTGCTTATTGTTGTGCGTTTCAGCTCTTTTTGTATAATTTTGTCTACTTTTGAGCTTTCTGTTATTGTCATTCGTGAAATTTTTGTTTTCTTCCTCTTTCCTTTATCGCATACCACAATATTTCCTTAATTTTCCCTTTGCGAGGAAGAAATAATAAGATAGACTGTAATCGCTGTACTCAGAATACGATGACACTATGGCACTGTACTCAGCAGACGATGACACTGTAAACGCTGTACCCATAGGACGATGACACTGTAATGCGCTGTACCCAGAATACGATGGTACTGTAATGCACTGTACCCAGAGGACGATGACACTGTAAACGCTGTACCCAGACGACGATGATACTGTAAACACTGTTTCCAAAGGACGATGGCACTGTAATGCTCTGTAATCTGAGGAAGATGACGCTGTTTAATGGGTGATATCCCTCCTTGCTACCCACAAGATTGAGGAAAGGCAAAGTTAACAAGTAAAAATACAGAGTGAATAATCTAGCGGGTGCAGTACGTGGATGCAGCAAGTAAGGAGCACACACTCAACAATTACTGTCTGTGACAGACAAATTTAAATTATGAAAAGGATAAGAATATTATCATGTAAACTAAGTAATTTACTTACATTTATATTAAGTATTGATTTTGTAAGTTAATTACTACTACTGCTATTTTGCTGTCACTCGGTATCGAGTATGACGATCATCCAGCTATGATACAATGATATGAGTTATTAGGGATGTCACTTAGATTGGTAAGTTTTGAGGTGACTAAAGAGGCCGATATGGGACCCGCAGGTTCGTCCACATTCGTTGCACATGTGGAGGGCTGCATCTAGTGCGGGAGGGGCCGTGGCAGCGTCATTCAGGCGTTGGCGCTTATCTACCTCGGTTTGCAGTCTGACTAACTCAAAAGTATTGACACCTTCTCGTGTGGTGCTCCTCCAAGCGTTACGATGTGGAGTAATCGCCTCTCAGGTGAGGGGGTCGATTTGACACTTTTTCGGGTTTATCTTAAGACAATCCTTATACCTTTTCAAATGCCCGCCGGCGTTACGTTTACTATTCCTTAGGTGAATGTAAAGTAGCTGCTTTGGCAGTCTACTGTCATCCAAGCGGGAAAGATGGCCAGTCCAGCGTACCTGTTTATGGATAATGGTAGCCTCAATGCTCCTACAGTTTTTGTCAGCAAGAATACTGCCATTTGTTCTCTTGTTTTCACAGCAGACACGGAGGATGGAACGTAGACGACGTTGGTGAAAGTTTTCAAGTGCCTTTAGGTGCTTCCTGTATGTGACCCATGTTTCACTGCCATATAGCAGGGTGGGTACGACCACTGCTCGATATACATGCAGTTTGCAGATAATTTCAGCTCGCTACAGCTGAAGACATAGTTTCGGAGTCCCCCAAAGGCTTGAGATGTACATCTGATCCGGTGCTGAATTAGAGAGAGTAGTACCGTTAAGCTGGATGGATGGTGGAGGTGTGTCTGAACCTGGGGCAGGTTGAAATAGAATCTGAGTCTTACGTACATTCACCTTAAGGCCGAAGTGCGCATACGCATCTGTGTATGTGTTTAGGATTTCTTGTAGGTCGTGTTCAGTGTGGGCAACAATGGTGAGGTCGTCTGCATGCTGAAGTTCAGTAATGGAAGCTGCCGACACCTTTGTTCCCGCCTGGAGTCGTCTTATATTGAAAAGACCCACCTTCACCCGGTACTCGATGTCCACCGCCGCTGGCTAAATTGGCACTGGCACGAGTAAGGAAGGTGGCCAAGAAAATGGAAAAGAGAGTTGGTTCTAGTTCACACCCTTGTTTAACTCCTGTTTGGATGGGGAAAAACTCAGACTGGGTGCCTTTGTGCAGGACACTGCCGTTCATGCCATCGTACAGTTACCTCAAAAAGGTGATGAATTTTGGTGGGCAGCCAAAACGGATGAGAGTCCACCAAAGGGCTTCCCTGTTGACCGAGTCGAAGGCCTTGGTTACGTCGATGAAAGCCATGTACAGGTCATGACGCTGTCCTCTGCACTTTTACTGGTCTAAAACCACATTGAGATTCTGGGAGGAAGTTTTCCTCCTCAGGAAGGAGTCTGCTTAGGAGGACTCAGGCGATAATCTTGCCAGCTACGGAGAGCACCTAGATCCCACGGTAGTTGCCACAGTCTGATCGGTCTCCCTTGTTCTTATAAATATTGACAATGGAAGCGTCTTTAAGAGCTTGGGGGATTTCCTCCTTTTCCCATATGTTCTCCAGGAGAGAGTGGAGATGGCTGGTAAGTAGAGGTCCTCAAGCCTTATACACCTAGGCTGGGATTCCATCAGGCCCAGAGGTTTTGTTATTTTTCATCTGTTTGATGGCAGTAATTACTTCATCCGGGATGGAGGATAGCTGAAGTGGGTAAACACTGGATGCTGAGGGACCTGCTGCATAGTACGGACATCCACATCGGTGTTTCGGTTGATCATGAATGGTAGTGATCTTTCCAGCACTGAAAAATCGTCTTTAATTATGAAGTTACCGTCAGATAAGCTGAGAGAGGCTGCGCCACGAGTGGTTGGTCCAAAGAATGTTTTAATGGAATTGAAAAATTCGCGTATCTTATGCTGATATGCATGTTTTTTTGTATTTGACTTGCTTTATTTTTAAGCCAGTCATTCTTTAAAATGCGAAGTTTCCACAGTTGCTTCCGTTTTCTTCTTGCGGAAGGTATCAGCTTTAGTCCAAGACTGAAGGTTGTTCTGCCAGTCAGTAAAAGCAGCACGTTTTTCATCGATGAGTACTTGCCGGGTCATTATTCACCAAACCAGTCCTGGTGTATTCTTTTGAAGTGGCCGAGGGTTCCCCTGCAGGTTTTTGTCATAACATTTTTGAGCGTATCACATTCGGCACTGAGATTCGCGATGTTTGCTGTTGGGTTTTTTAAAAGCCCACGTTCGACCTGCTCTCTGAAAGTATGTGCTATTGCTGGGTCCTCCAGACGCTTAGTATTAAAACCTCTTCTGAAGGTTTGCTGCCTTCTCCGTTTTAGGGCGACGTGAAGTGAGAGATTGGCTCTGACAAGTCGATGATCAATGAGACATTGTTCATGGAATTGTCAGATTCAATCTCTCACTTCATGCATGGCACGGGTGATAAGGACATCTCGACGATCTCTTTCTCTGACAATGATGTAGTCAAAGAGATGCCAGTGGGTGTTGCCACGAACCCTTGAACTTGTCGGCCTGCCGAAATAAGGTATTGGTGATAGTGAGGTTGTGTGCAGTATACTTGCTGAGGAGGAGTAGGCCGTTAGGATTACACTTGCCTAGTCCATTTCTCCCTATGGTTCCATGCCAAATGTCAGCATCTCTGCCAACTCTGGCATTGAAGTCACCTTGGAGCACAATCTTATTTCTCTGGGGATAGAGGTTAGCACTCTGTCGAGGTCAGTGTAAAACGCCTCCTTGATGTCATCCTGTGCATCCCGTGTTGGGGCATTTGAACTGATGAAAAAGGCATGACGTGAGTGATTCAGTGGGACGCCCGTTGATCCTAATAGGCATTTTGTTAGTCTGTGCAGGATGCGTTGGCAGATGGCAAAGCCAAATCCATAAATGAGGTTTCTCTCCGCAGCAGACTTATCCTTCCAGAAGAAGGTATAGCCAGATCCCCGTTCTGTCAGTTAACTCAAAGGCAAAGTTACAGTAAGTCATTTACTGCATTTTCTGTTGCACTGATAAAAGTACCGATATAACTGAAGTAGCACAACTTGCAGTTTTTATATATGGTGTGGATGAAAATATGGAGTTACCAGAAGACTTTGTGGACCGGGTATCAATGAAAGGAAGAACAACAGGTAATGACATCTTCGCGAGTTTGGTAGGGGCATTGGATAAATCAGGTAAGTCTGGCTACAATTGGAGCACCGCAAATGGTGGGTAGAAAAGCTGGCATGGCAACAAAATTACAGGAAAAACTACTAGCTTTGAACCCAAACCATCAATTTCATGAATTGAATTCCATTATACATATGGAAGTGTTGTGCAGTAAAACAATAAAGTAGGATAATGTCATGGATGTCGTTATACAGTGACCTTTATACGAGCACGACGTCTGAGCCACAGACAGTTCTACTGCTTTGGGGAGGAAAATGAGAACACACGGACTCCCATATGACACTGATGTTCGCTGGTTAAGTCGGGAAGTCATACTGAAGCGATTTAATGAATTGCGTAGTGAAATACAGATGTTTATGGAACATAAAGGAAAGGATGTGCATGAATTGAAAGATAATGAATGGGTTCAAGATCTAGCTTTCATGGTGGATATTACAAAGCATTTAAATTACCTGAACACAATGATGCAAGGAAACAATAAATTGGTAACAGAGTTTTATGACTGCACTCGTGCCTTTGAGATGAAACTGCAGCTTTTTGAAAGGTAAGTTGCAGAGAGTAATCTTTCACACTTTCTGACCTTAAAGTCCCTGCAAGGCACACCTGAGCTTCATGGTGATACCAACACAAAAAAGTACTGCATCATGATTTCCAAGTTAAGGAATGAGTTCCAAGAACGATTTGCTGACTTTAAATACCTTGAGAAAGATTTTTCCATTTTTCAGAACCCATTCTCTGTCAGTGTTAATGAGGTACCAGAACATCTTCAGTTATAATTAATTGAGCACTAGTGTGATTTTGTTTTGAGGAACAAATTTTCAAGGGTCGGTGTTGGCACATTTTATCATTATATGGGAAAAAATTATTTTAGAAATAAGTGTTTTGCCTCAAAGATTATGTCCACATTCGGAAGTACACATGATTTTGAACAGCTCTGTTCTGTAATGAACATTAACAAATCTCGGCTTTGTTCTCAACTTACTTTTGCAAAGCCTTCGACAGAGTCCCCCACGAAAGACTAATTAGAAAGGTAGAAGCTCATGGCATCAAAGGAAATATCCTTAAATGGATTAGGGCGTGGTTACGGGAGAGGAAACAGCGAGTGAGCATAAACGGCACTAAATCGCATTGGAGCAACATCACTAGTGGAGTTCCCCAAGGCTTAGTACTTGGACCATCATTATTTATTATATACATAAACGACATAGATATCGGCATAGACAGCAACATAAGTAAATTTGCTGATGACACTAAAATAGGACGTGAAATTAAATCTGACGAGAACTCTGCAAAACTACAGGAAGATCTAAAAATATTTTTCGAATGGTCGGAAAAATGGCAGATGAAATTCAATGTGGACAAATGTAAAGTACTCAGTATAGGAGATGTAAACAGGGAAACCAGTTACCAGATGAACAACGATGCCATTGTGGATGCCATTGTGGAATCCGACTGCGAGGCTAATAAAGTACTTGTGTTCATACAAAGGAGTGTTAGTTACAAGACTAGCGAGGTCATCTTAAAATTATATTTAGCGCTTGTGAGACCTAACCTGGATTACGCAGTTCAGTTCTGGCACAGTATTACAGAATGGATATAGAATCATTGGAAAGAATCCAGAGGAGAATGACAAGACTAATCCCGGGCATTAGGAACCTTGAATACAGAGACAGGTTAAAGCATCTTAACTTGCACTCCCTCGACAGACGCAGAGTGAGGGGCGACATGATAGAGGTGTATAAATGGAAGTCAGGGTTAAACAAAGGGGACATTACAAAGGTACTCAAACTATCCAACCAGGAGCGAACTCGTAACAATGGTTTTAAATTAGACAAATTTAGATTTCGGCGTGAAATAGGTAAACACTGGTTTGGAAACAGAGTAGTGGATGAATGGAAGAAGTTACCAAATATCATCATTAACTCGAATACGCTGGATAGCTTGAAACTTAGGTTGGATGCTTATATGAGCAATAGGGGTTGGGTATAAACGGGACTGCCCAGTATGGGTCAATAGGCCCGCTGCAGTTTCCTCCATTCTTATGTTCTTCTTATGTTCTTACGTACTGATGCGCACCTGAATTCAATACTGAAGGTTGCTGCAGTTCAGTCATTAACTCCAAACTTTGATGCATCGGTCCATACCAGGAGGTGCCAATTATCAGGGAGCAGCAGTAGCAGGCAAAAAGACTAATCAAGGTAACTCTGTATTATACAACAAATAACAGAAGCAGGTTTTTTTTTTGAGAGCTTCCCGCTGGCCCTTAGGCAGGGGGGCTTGTCCCTCACTTTAGAGTAGAAAGCCCTCACCTCTCAGCCGCCAGCGCCTCTAGTCCTGTTCCTGTATCCACCTCTCTTATTTTGCCGCACTTCTTTCCGAAGGAGCGATCGCAAAGTGCTCATAATTATGTTACATAGTGTGTACTCATATTAAATCTGGCCCGCCGTAGCAAATGAGTTTGACACCCCTGGTCTAGGAATACTGAATATGTGGAGAGGTAATGAATGTGTGGAGAGATAATTAATGCGTGGAAAGATAATGAATGTGTGGAGAGATAATGAATGCATGGAAAGATAGTGAATGTGTGGAAAGATAGTGAATGTGTGGAAAGATAGTGAATGTGTGGAAAGATAGTGAATGTGTGGAAAGATAATTAAATGAATGCGGTGAAGCGTAAAGTTTAGAGCTACAATGAAAACGGTTGATACCTGTTGATATGTAATAATGGTCAATTTATTGGTATCATCTGTATGTATGTACAGTACGTATGGGTGTTTTTATTTACGTATTTGTGCACATGAAAACGTGAATATAGACACAAGTAGAATTTTGTGCATATGAAGCTATGTTTCTACAAACGGAAATGTGTTTATGGCAGTGATGATTTATTTTAACACATTGTGATATGTTTCAAGATACGAGTATATTAAGGTGTGAGGATACGTTTCATGACACTTTGGTGGTGGAAATGATATCTTGTTAGTTTCCAGTCTCGGGTGGATGGTGGAGATAATACGTGGTTATTGGTGGTGACTTAGTACAATATTGGGGAGGGTAGTAGTCGTACCCAGGTGTTAATACCTCCCGGAGACCTGTTAACACAACGAGCCAACGACGCCATTACCAGCGCCGCAAGTTATGACTATGAGCACTGAAGAAGACACGAGGTACAACCACCCCCCTTCCTTCCCTCCCTTCCTCCCTCCCTCTTTACCTCCCCTCAGGTGATTGAGGCACAAGTCACGTGGAACGTCTTCTGACATTTATAGGCGGTGTTAGGTTAGGTTAGGTTAAGTCAGGTCTGGTCTGGTCAAGTCAGAGAAGGTTTGGTTAAGTTAGGTTAAGTTAGGTTAGTTTAGGTTAGGTTAGGTTAGATCCGGTCAAGAAGGTTAGGTCAGGTCAGGTTAGGTCAGGTCAGGTCAGGTTAAGTTAGGTTAGGTTAGATAAAGTGATTCAGGGTTAGACAAGCTGAGGGAAATGACATAAAGGTATATTCTCACCTTTTATTTATTTCAAATAAATCATTACCAATATAAAACCAACCAGAGGGAAGGATTATTTTGTTGTACCATATAGTTAAGGAAAACTGTAGTGTTATTTTATTTCTGTATTCATTTTAGCTTTATTTTTGTTTTTAATTAAACATTTAAGATTGTGTGTGCATCATAATAATAATAATAATAATAATAATAATAATAATAATAATAATATTAATAATAATAATAATAATAATAATAGTATTAATATTAATACTAATTATTATATTGATAATGATAATAATAATTAACGGTTTATTGAAAAATTTCATCAGCCAAAAGACTGAAAATATATACACTGAGCAAAATGAACTTATTACATACAAGACATACAGTAGGTGGCTCGTTTAACAAAAGCTTCCATTACTAAAAGGAGAAAGAACATGATTTGAACATACAAATTATAATTTACATTGTTTGCCAGTAAGGTTAAGACCAAGATAATAAAAGCAAATAGGAATAATGAGCTGAAGGTAGCAAACCCCAAGCGATTCTTCCAAATGTATCAAACTAAAACATGAGAAAAGATTGGACCAATATAGTCAGATACAAGCTAGCTAACGGACAAAGACGTAAAAATTAGCAATGATCTGAAGGTATTTTTCAAGTTTTCACCACCAAAAATTTAAACATGATACCCGAAACACCGACTATATACAGAGATAGTGAAGAAATAGATTAAGCGATATATTAGTCACTAGAAACAATGTTAACAAACAAATAGAGAAACTAAAGCCTAATAAGTCACTCAGGTCCGAGATATTTGCCAGAGTATTAAAGGAATGTAAGGAAGAGTTTAGTAAGACTTCGGCAAATTTGTTTAACATGTATTTAAAAACGGGTGTAGTACCAGAATCCTGGAGGATAGCGAATGTGATACCGATTTTCAGGAAAGGAGATATATCACTAACCTCTGACGGACGGGACGTCAGTTTAACATCAATTGTAGGCAAATTGCTGGAAGCAACATTTTCAAACTCTCTTCGAAATCACCTGGAGAAGCACACGTTGATCAGTGATTAACAACATGGCTTCACAAGTGGGCGTTTTGTCTGACTAATCTTTTAACATTCTTTTCAACTGTTTTAATAAGTTTACCTCGACTTTATCAAACCCTTCGCAAGAGTACCCCAGAAAGACAAAAATGTAATGTGAAACTAATGGAATTGAAGATATTCTAATCTGGATTAGGGCGTGCTTACAGGACAGGAAACAATAAATTTGCTGAAGACAATAAAATACAGCGTTTAAATAAATCTGACGAGGACTCGCAAATTTCTCGCATGGTTTGAAAAATGGCAGATGAAATTTTATGTGGAAAAGTGTAAAAATACTAAGCCTAGGAGATGTAAACAGGGAGACCAAACATCAAATGAACAACGTTGATATAGAAATCCGACTGTGAGAAAGATTTAGGGTTAATGAAAAGTAGAAATCGTAAACCAAGACAACAATGCGCATATGTTCGAAACAAAGGCTAACACAGTACTTGGGTTCAAACAAAAGGTGGTAGTTACATGACTTAGCGAGATTATCTTGAAACTACATCATGCGCTTCTTAGACCTCAATTGGATTACGCTGTTCGGTTTTAATCACCGTACTTCAGAATGAAGTTTAATCCTAAAACATATAGAGGAGGAAGACAAGACTAATCCGGGCATGGGAACCTCTCTCGAGGACGATATATTCTTGGACCTCTCTAAAGCCTTCGATACTGTCGACCATGCCATCCTCCTTTCAAAGCTTGAACATTACGGCGTTAGGGGCCTGTCCCACAATTGGTTTACCTCATATCTGTCCAACAGGATGCAGTATGTCTGTTATAATAACCACCAATCTGACTCCTCGCCTATCTTGTATGGAGTCCCCCAAGGTTCATTTCTCGGTCCAGTACTGTTTTTGTTGTACATGAACGACATAGTCCACGCCAGCCCACTCATAAAATACAACTTATTTGCAGACGATAGTAATCTCTATGCCAGCAACTCAGACCTCCATTCCTTGATGAGAACTATGAACACTGAATTAACTAAAGTTGGGACCTGGGTAATACGTAATATACTGACCCTAAATCTTGAGAAAAAACTTACCTCCAGACTTGAACCCCCTGTACCTTGGTAATATAGTCCTCAAACGCAAACAAAATACTAAATTCCTCGGAGTTATTGTTGATGAGAAACTTAACTGGAGAAACCACATACAAGCCATACAAAGTAAAATCAATAAACAGTGCGGTATCATGTATCACACTCGACAGTCACTCACTCTCACAGCAATGAAAGAAATCTATCATGATCTTGTTTACCAACACCTGATACACTGTCACACACTATGGGGGGAGGCCTCTGGCTCTTCAAAAACAAAATCTCTGGTTACTGCACGAAAAAGCGTTGTACGGACAATGACCTACTTGAAAAAAAAAAAGATCACACAAACGAAAAATTTGCTATTTTGAAATTTTTAAAATTCGAAGATATTAACACCTACTGCTGTGCCCTCTTTGTTTACAAATATCAATCACTTGCTTGACAATAATTATTTCCAGTTCCGGAATAATCAGAGATACAACTTAAGGCACCCCGAGCTACTAAGACCACCCCCATGCGCTCCTCTCAGTCCCAGACCTCCATAAAATATCACGGTGTGAAGGTGTGGAACAACTTACCCCACCCATCCCAGCAAAGACTACGCTCCCTTCCTTTAAATCATCTCTTAAAAAATATCTATTGTCGAAGTATTAATATTTCTTGGAACACTTACTATATTTACAGTACCTGCTTTTACTGTACCATCAAATCCGTTTTATCGGAAATTATCATGTAAATAGATAAGTAATTACCATTGCAATAAACATAATTGCCAACTAGACATAATCCTGACAGCTCTGTCCTCTTGTTCAACCTTATTACTGTACAACCCAGGTTGTATTGCTCCCCGATTGTACTTATGTTTCTCAATTCCACTGTAATATATATGTATATGTGTATGTGTTTGTATGTGTGTGTGTATAAATATATATATCTATATATATATTTATATATATATATATACTGTATATATATATATATATATATATATATATATATATATATATATATATATATACTCTTAGCTGCCTTTATTCAGATGTCTTGAATAAAGACGAAAGCTTAAGGTGCCCGTTGTTTCCTTCTGTGTGATTTATCAAGATTTATCTTATCCACGTTTTCATATATATATATATATATATATATATATATATATATATATATATATATATATATATATATATATATATATATATATATATATATATATATATATATATATATATAAATAAATAAATAAATAAACAAAAAAATAAATTAAAAATAATAAATAATAAAATAAATAAATATTGAAGTGATAACCGGTAACATTATGAGATGTTCTTATTACCACCTTGCTATTGTACTATTCCAGATGATACTAAATGTTACATAATATTTCCTGAGAGAAATGTATAGTATATATCAGGTGCTCCAAAAGAGCTCAGGCATTCAACTGGTTCAGCCATGTTAATATTGTTATTATCCACTCTGTATCTGTATTTTTCTGGCTAAATAAACTGTTTCAATTCAATTCAATTCAATTGGTAGTAGGATACTACCAAACAGGAAGTACTACCGCCTGGAAAGATATTGAAGCAAGTTTTTTTTTTTTTATTGGGCACCCCTCACATCTGTGCAAAGTGAAGAGCAGAAACGCTTATAGCGCCCATCTGGGAAGCATGCTAAGTTCATGCTTGCCTCTATGTCTCATGAGTTAAGGGCGTACAAGCCTGAAGGTCATAGGTTTTTGTCAAGGGTGTAGAAGCCTGAAGAGTCATAGGTTTATTTTTTGTCCGTAAGTTATTGGAGCTCCAACAACTTTCCTGAATTTGAATTCGCAACTTTTTCGATTTACAACAGGTACCTACTTTACTGCTAGGCGAACAGGGACCAAGGGAGGCTAGGAAGTGTGTCCAAACAACTTTCCACCGGCCCGGGAATCAAACCCGTGACATCTCGCTTGCGAGGCAAGAGCAGTACCGCTCTACCACCGGCGCCCCTGGAAGCATAATGTGTTGTCTAATGGTAGAGCCTGCAGCAATAAGGCATTACAAAAATTGTGACCAAGTCCCAGGTTGCTGATCTGTCTTTCTGCCTCATTTCACAATTGCAGGGTCTCAATTGTCTGTTACTTTTGACAATACAGTATATGTAACTTTTTCACTCTTTGATCTGTTTCATTATTTCTATCGTTTTATTCTCCTATGAAATCAGTTGACAATAATATAAAGCGGGCCTTTCTCGGATGGGTCCCACTGGTCGGGAAGGTTGTGGACCCGGGGCCGATCTGATCATCATCAAACTACTGGGGCCTGAACTGACGTCACCACGGTTGCTGGAGAATGGTGTTTTCACACTTCATTTTCACATTCGCGGACTGAGATCCAATTTTTTCGACCACCATCTATTATCCTCTTCCCCCGATCTCTTACTTATCTGAACTCAACTGACCAAAGCAGCTTCATCCAAACTTTTTCAAGTCTCCAACAACAACCTTTATACCTTTTTCAGTTTTAATGGAGGTGTATGCGCCAACTGCAACACACGTACACCTATAGATCGACTCACGGATCTTGAATCTTCTTTATGATGTCATCTGACTGAAAATATCACTACCAATTATGACTATTTTTCTTGTGTCCTATACTGTTCTCCCAACTCTACCAACTATTTGGAACTTTGACTACCTCACTTCTTGCCACAGCTGCTATCCACACCCCCAATCGATATCCTCTACCTAGGGATTTCAATGTATATTACAAAGATTCGCTTGGCCTCCACAGGATGACCCAGGAGGAGTTGAGGCAATCTCTTTTTTCCTTACTTATTGATCTGGAACAAATAATTAAACATCATACACGTGTTCCAGATCGCCACGATTAATTTAATAACATTCTTGATCTTTCTTTCTACTCACACTATTCATACTCAATTTATGCCCTTTTGGGGGTCTTCTGATCACGATCATATTTCTATTAAATCAAATTGGGCATAATCACCTCCAACCCTTTTAAACGCCTACTATGGCACTATCGGATGGCAAACTGGCAATCCTTGCGAGAATTCTTCTCCTACTTTCTGGATGAATGTTGATTTTCCACTCGACGCCTCTGTATGTGTTGACAGCATTGCCGAGGTTATACTAGATAGTATAAGTGCATTTATCCCATCTTCTATCAAATTTTAATTTACAATCATGATTTGATCGCCGTGAAAATCTGTCAGAAGTACAGGAGAAAATGAAAAAGCAATAAACATAACATAACATAAGAATGGAGAAACTGCAGCGGGCCTATTGGCCCATACTGGGCAGTCCTGTTACACCCAACCCCTATGGCTCATATGAGCATCCAACCTATGTTTGAAGCAATACAGCGTATTCGAGTTAATGATGATATTTGGTAATTGTTCCATTCATCCACTACTTGTTTCCAAACCAGTGTTTACCTATTTCACGCCTAAATCTAAATTTGTCTAATTTAAAACCATTGTTACGAGTTCGGCTCCTGGTTGGATAGTTTGAGTACCTTTTGTAATGTCCCTTTGTTTAGCCCTGCCTTCCACTTATACACCTCAATCAGGTCGCCCTCGCTCTACCTCTCTCAAGGGAGTGCAAATTAAGATGCTTTAACCTGTCTCTATACTCAAGGTTCCTAATGCCCGGGATTAGCTCTTGATTTCCCTGAATTCTTTCAAGGATTCTATATCCATTCTGTAATACGGTGACCAGAACTGAACTGCGTAATCCAGGTGGTCTCAAGAGCAAAAATACAGTTTTAGGATGACGTCCGCTAGTCTTGTAACTAACACTCCTTTGTATGAACCCAAGTACTTTGTTAGCCTTGTTACGAAAGCAAAAACACATTTTCTTGGCTTAAGGTTCCTACTTATCATTACTCCTAAATCTCTCTCGACTCGGATTTCTATGGCATCGTTGTTCATCTGGTATCTGGTTTCCTGTTTACATCTCCTATACTGA